>NW_009744891.1:0-677 GCF_000703405.1 Apaloderma vittatum | reverse complement strand
TTTTTTTTTTTATTTTTATGCTTATGCCTTGCTTGTGTTCCCTGAAATGATCACACTCGTTCCTCATTTGCATTATTTATACTTGGGTACTTTTTTTTTTTCACTTCTGTACTTCCAGTATTTTATTTTTGTTATTTATACATGTGCAATGGACTTTGCTTTATCTTTCTGAGACTTAAAACATGCATATTTTTTGCACACTATAGCTACTTTTTTCCTCAGTCAACATTAATTAATGCTAGGTGTTAGAACAGTTTAGTTTTCCAGCACATTTGCATTTCTCTAAAGCAACTGAAGAGCAAAAACCATGTCATTAAGCATATGAAAGTGACTATATACTGAAATATATGCTTTAACTATTTCCCCTCTCAACTTCCAATGGGCTTGATTCTCAACCGTCTCCCTAAATGCATTTGCCTATAATATACAGCAAGGATTTTTAATTAATAATGTTCCTAAAGCTGTGCATTAAATATGCTGTGTGTTGGGGCCCTATGTAATGATGGGTACTTTGATGCTTGAACTGCACTAGCAAAACTGATGCATTTAAAGTTTCTTCCTCACGTGGAAAGGTAAACGTTCTCCTGTTGTACAGTATCTTTCAAAGACAGATATAGATAAGTAGATATACAGATAAATTTAAAAATCAGCATCAGGTTGATTCAAAGATCAAAATT
>NW_009744890.1:0-678 GCF_000703405.1 Apaloderma vittatum | reverse complement strand
TGCAGCACCTTTAATTATGTTTTGCTTGCCCTCCCCAGTCACCAGGCAAAGCAGAAATCTTCATATGCATGATTAATGTGATCATTTACCAACTGATTTATAGCTCAGGCACAGCAAACAAAGCAGAGGGGTTTTTTCGTCGGTAAGTCGACGTGCATCTGCAGCACACCCTGATCTACAGGGAGATGGCCTGACACGGACATTGCTCCAACTTGATCTTTTAAAATATTTATACATGTACTGTAGTCTGTTACAAACCTTTGCAACAGTTAATTGGAGTCACTTAGTCCTTCTGCTGGTGTCTCACTGTGATAAATATTTAACCACAGAGGGAAGCATGCCTTTGCAACAGGAGGCATCAGTTGCTGGCTCTTGAAAACAGCACAAAGGGTACTATTACCTAGAAGAAGCATTTTACTCTGTAGTCCAGAAGTCAAGAAAGGTCCATCTAATTATTTCTGCAGCAAACCAGCAGTCTCTCTCTTTGTGAATTTGACATTTATCCCCGCTGCGTAAAAATATGTTGAATACAGAACTATAGCCTCTTCTGGTTAAGTTATAACTAGGTTTCATAGCAGGATGCATCATGCTTGCCTAAGTGGCCAGCAACATTTAATTTAGTTTTTAAGATCAAGGTGCAGGCAGGCACATCATGCTGAGCAAGAACCAGTGACACTG
>NW_009744889.1:0-677 GCF_000703405.1 Apaloderma vittatum | reverse complement strand
TCAATTACCAAAAATAGGGAAAAAAAAATATGTGCAAAGCTATGCAAAATGTAGCAATGCGGATTCTGCAACTTCATGGTTAGGATGGATGTTGCAGCACTTTGATTTTTTTCCCATGTATTTTATTTTCCTGCACTGGAAAAATGGCACCAGGAATCAGGATACTAATACTTGTCCAAGCTCAGCCAGACTGTGTAAGTCATTTTAGTCCTCTCCATTTCATCTTCTTCTAACTAATAATGTGAATAGTACTTCAATGTGGTAAATAATTTATTATTATTCAAAATTAATTCTTAAAGAGAAACACGTTTTCAGAATATATCCATTTTACGAGTTACGTACAAGACAAATTAAAGGAGCCCTGCCTTCAGAAAGTACCTAAAATTGGTTTTCTGAGAATGAAGTTTTCCGAGCAAAACATCATCAGCTAAAATGCCCCAAATTGCCACTCGTAATCAAAAATATCTATGTTAAAGCAGGATGGTGAAATCCTGATGTGGAAAGCTGTATTTGAAAATACGGCATTTGTACTTCATCCTTGGTAGCTACAAGTCTTACTGCACTGCCAAAATATCCAGGAATTGATTCTTGTACCCCACAGAGCCAGTTTATCAGCATCGATATTAAAGCTCTTCTTTATCCCAGTACAGCTGGAAAGATGAGAAACTCTCGCAAAA
>NW_009744888.1:0-675 GCF_000703405.1 Apaloderma vittatum | reverse complement strand
GAGACTAAACCAGGAGGAAGGAAAAGCCGATCTAGTACAAACCCCGAGAAGTTTGTGGTTTTCTTTTCTGTGTTTCTGTTGGAGTACACAGGGGTTTTCCATATCCTTTCCAAGCTTTGCCAAGTTTTTACATTTCTCAAAACTTTGGTTTTTCTCCAATGAAGGAGAAATTTCCTGCTGTTTTAAGATCACCTCTTACCCACTAGTCAGACGTGAGATGTCAGACCAAGTATTTATATCATCAGAAAGAGATGGGGCTCCACAGATCTTTCAAAAATAGCCAAAGTCCCTTCCCACTTCACCTTGCCATGATAAAAAAAAGTGATGCTGGTCTCTAAAGTTAGCTCTGATGGTCCTGTGCTCTGTAGAGGGACAGGTCTAGCTGCCAAGGAAGGACGTTGAGACGCCAGTGAGCCGCTATTGACAGCTTGGACACGGGGTCCCCTGGTTCGTAGGCAACTCTCACAGACAAGGAAAGAGCAGGAGGATAAGACTGTACTTCAGAGACAGCTCGGGAAGAGAAGAGGAGAAAAATGTGACTAGAAGGGGGTCTGTGGGAGGGGGCAGTGGGTACAGCAGCACATCACGGGTGCTAGATCAGACTGAGTATATGTACCATAGCAGGACCTTAACTCACCGTGGGTGAATCACAGAATCACAGAATGGCCTAGACTG
>NW_009744887.1:0-674 GCF_000703405.1 Apaloderma vittatum | reverse complement strand
TGTTAATTCCTGAGTACCCCTTAAATATGACATAGGTATTTTGGGGGCAGCTGATTGGATTGCTAGCTGACAAGCAGGATCCTCTATATTCTTTTCCTTCAGAAACAGTTCGCTGGCAAAACAAGCAAGTTTCTGCATGTTTGTTTTCTGTAATATAGCTCTCACCTTGTTCATATAATCTGGAATGTTTTGTGTTGAACAAAGAGACAGATTTGTGACTTGGAAAGTTAGCTTACCTTGTTACTTATATTACTATTCTGGACCATATGGTTAGAGAAAATCAAGTGAATTTTCTGTTGTTTTTAGGAGCCAGACTTTTCCCCTGAGGAACTGGTGACCCAAGAAAAGTCCAGGCAGAGCAAAGTTGAGTGCATCCTGAAGCTGAGCTCCTGTTTTTCCTCTAGAGACTGAAGTTAATGGGGTGGCATGTGAAATCCTCCTGGTGCACAGCTACACAGACACTGAATATCTGGCAGTTGTTACGCACTCTTATGGGTCATTGCCTGTCCATTCTGCTTGGAATGGAAATCACCAAACTCTTGTCCCTCTCTGGGACTGAGAAGAAGAAAGAGTAGTAGCTGTGGTCCAAGGGATGTGTGGGTTTTAGTTCAAAGGAAAAAAATGTCTGCAGAAGTGCTATATTTTAATTTTTTTTTCTTCTTGTTTACAAAAAA
>NW_009744886.1:0-677 GCF_000703405.1 Apaloderma vittatum | reverse complement strand
GAATGCAAAAATCCCCAAACCCTTCGTCTGTTTCTCATTGTGAGTAAAATTGATTTAAGCTCATATACCTAATATTGTGGTCTGAGCAATAACAGTTGTTCCCAGGCTGTCTTGGAAAAAATACGTTCCTGTCGTTAGCAAGGATAACAACTTGTCCCCTTTGAAGCAGATGAAAAATTCTTAGCAGCTCCACTGGCTCAGGATTGTACTTCGGAGAGAACCATCCCTATTTTAACTCAATATTACAAATGATAATGCTGTAAGAAAAGCAGTGACCGAAACCGCGTGTTTTAAACAGAGCTCCCAAAGCACTAAATAATCTCTTAAAGCAATTCCATACAGGAACAGCTTTTCCTCCACAGTAAATGTGAGGATCCTTTGGGTGGCAGAGAGAGCAAAGGGCCGTGCTGGTGTTCACTAATTGCTCTAATCACCGTTATTAGTAATTATTAATTTGGACTACATGTTCCCGCAGAGCTGCTTTAATGTGGCTGCTAATTCTAAGCCCCAAGGTGCCCCGTGGAGGTGGAGCAGTCCCACATCCCAAACAGGCTCTGCCAGCCCCTAAATCAGCACCCAGCTCCAAATTCCATTTTCACCATCACTGTGAGGTGAAGAAAACACGGTGCTGGCCAAAAGAAAAGACTTCCCTAAGGTTCTTCTCTTTCTCTTTTTTT
>NW_009744885.1:0-667 GCF_000703405.1 Apaloderma vittatum | reverse complement strand
AAAAAAAAAAAAAAAAAAAAAAAAACGGCAACTTAATCCATTTTCAATTATTCTTACTCATAAAATTCAGGGACAGTATCTTTCTCAAAGTAATTTAGATTTCAAATTGGGATGAAGGAATCTCTTTCTTGACACGGCTAGAACTGCCTTTTTAGCTAACTGGAGAGTTTTCTCTCCAAACGCAACATCCCCAGCTCTAACCCCATCAGAAAGCCATCCCGGTCGTTAGTCGCTTTACGTTCCAAAACATTTAATAGCTAATCAAGCCATGCGAAGCAAGCTTCTCCTCTTCCTTTCCAACGTCATGAAAACGAGTGGGCCAGCAGAGCGGGAGCATGCCAAGGAACAAATCAGATCTCCCTTTCCTTCTACAGTTACCGTCCCCCTCGGCGAGGCGACTTGAGGAGCTGGCAGCCTCCCTTTTGGCAGGCTCTGTCCAAACACTCCCTTCGTTTTTCCAGCCGATATCCCTTCTAAAAGCAGAGGCTGGGCTCCTCCATGTTTGCAGAGATCCAGGTAGGGAACGTGGAGGCTTCTAAGAGGTGGGGAGAGCAGGGGGTGGCGAGGGTAGCATCAGCATCAGCACAACAGAAAATAACGCTACTCAAAACCAACCTTGAGCCCACAGAAATCCGTAGAGACAGTGCCTTAGGCTTCAGCTAGCTAT
>NW_009744884.1:0-673 GCF_000703405.1 Apaloderma vittatum | reverse complement strand
AGATGATAAAAAGCTTGTTAAGGCACGCAGGGTAAGGACACCCTTCACGCATCAGTGAGCCAAAGGCACCCAGTCCCTTGGGCGAGGCCCACGATGAAACTTCTTCAAAGCAGTTCTCCTTGCTTCTTCCCTGACCAGGTCCCGGTACTGATGTGGTTGTAACATTTCCCCTTATCTATTGCTTCCTGCCCCAAAGTATTTCCCAGGGCAGCGGCCAGGTCCAGATCACAGACTGCTCAAGGTGGGTAGTCTCCACCTCCTAGGCTAGAGGTTCAGAAGCACAGCCCAGATGTCCTCCCCGCCATGCAGATTCAGGTCACACATGCTGTCTCAATTAATACACGTGGGGTACTCACGTTTCTGCGAAGATGTAGAGCATGGTGATGCATTTTGGGGGCTGAGGTGGGTCCAAGTGGTCCAGTCTGGCGATGGTGTTGATGACCCCAAACATGACAGCAGCTTTCACCCAGTCATAAACCAAATTGGAGTAGGCCAGGCCAGCTGGAGCGAAAATGAGAGTAAAACGTGTGAAGAGGAACATGGAGCATATCGTCTTCAGAACTTTGGGGGAGGAACACAGAATGTATTGCCGTCAGGACTTTGGGGATCATCTTATCCCATGCATGAAATGTAGTCTATTGCATAAAGTGTAGTCTGTTGGAACAAACCTAAC
>NW_009744883.1:0-671 GCF_000703405.1 Apaloderma vittatum | reverse complement strand
CTTAGATTTGTCCATTTAGCAATGAGAACTATTCCATGTGACTTGCCATGTCCTTCCTCCTGACAGATGCAGAATCAAATGCCAGCCTGTGTAAGAGGCTTTTCTGGAGTGAGGAGGGGAGTGGAAGTGGGAAGTTCTTTGCATCTGATCTTCTATAGAGCACGTGTTTTGAAAGTGTTCAGTGCATGTTGTTTTCACAAACTGGCATAAACTACAGGGAATATAAATTTTACATATATCCAGACCCTTGAATTCCAGGTTTCTCATTGTTAGATTGAATGCACACTTACTTAAATGACTTGAAAATATTTTATTTTTTTTCTTTTGCAGGGTGTTATCAGGGTACCTGCTCCTTGCCAATATGCTCATAAACTGGCTTTCCTTGTTGGTCAGAGTATTCACCAAGAACCAAACCTGCAGCTTTCAGACAAGCTTTACTATCTTTGAAGTTGAGTTACCAGCTGAAAAAAAAATTGCGTAGTTCCTTTCTAGGGAATATAGAATTGTCTGGGGTTTTGTGTGGTTTTTTGGTTTGGTTTTGCTTTGTCTTTTTCTTAAGAGACATGTTCATGGGATAACGAGTATCACAGTATGTGCAGTGGTGGAACTTGATTTTCCTTGTAGCAGGAAGAAGCTTGAGAGAGCAGATCCATGTTTCGAAGAGGTCTCTG
>NW_009744882.1:0-674 GCF_000703405.1 Apaloderma vittatum | reverse complement strand
TTTTTTTTTTTTAAAGAAAGCTCTTATTCAAAACTGAAAACAGACTGCCTAAAATATGTATTTAGACACGCTATATTCTCTCATTTGGAAAATATAATTGCCTTACAGGTTTCGTAGTCAAAACAGGGAGTTCTTTGCTACACAAACTTTTAGTTGAGGTTTGAATCTTGTAGTGAGGAGACTTCAAGATAACCCACACAATTTTTTTGAAGTTTAAAGCCAAAATAAAACATGCCGTACATAGATTCTGAGAGTACTCTTCCACTTGAGCTCATCTCTTATAGCAAAGTTTACGGTGTTTTCTCTTCTGTCTTTACCCTCTTCCATAACGCATGGGATTCTTTCATAAATCACCTCACAGTCCTTGTTGCTATTGTAGAAATTTAACCACTATTTTAAAATAAAGCAGCAACTCAGGTAAAACTACTAATGATTTTTAAAAAAAAAATTAGTAAGAACCTATGGAGGTAAAATCCTAGGTGCAAAATCGGCTCCTATGAAACAAAATATTTTTCCACCACCTTTACGAATACGTTAGCCTAGAGACACGTTAATGAGGTGTCCACTGGACTTTCCACAGTTTCTTTTTGCAGTTCCCACCACGTTTCACCTCTGCAGTCCTGCCTTTAGTCTCCCAAAGTCATCGATACAAATTTGCACTGGCCAAAGTGTGC
>NW_009744881.1:0-662 GCF_000703405.1 Apaloderma vittatum | reverse complement strand
TTTTTTAAAAAAAGGCAGTTGCCAATGGGTCTGCCATTTAAAATGTATTTTAAAAGAGAGGTATTAATGTAGACATATTGGGACATTTGTCTTGATTTGGTTGTATAGTTTTATATGCTCTGCTTTCCTGGGTTATTTTTCTCTTACCTTCTATTCTACCCATTTTTCTACCTCATAGGCTGCCTATGAATTCATACCACACAGATATATCAATCTTAACAATTTACTTTCCACATCTGGTATGATTTCCTCGGTTTTCATTTTCAACACGCCTCAGCATTTTTAATCTTAAATGTCAACAGCACTGATTTTGTTTTGATTAGGTGGAACCCATATACTTAATCTGCTTCAAAAACTTACCAGATACTAATAAATATAATCCCCTTTTCCCTTCACAGTTTAATCAATCATGCGCTGAGCCTCTGTATCTGACAGTGTATAAAACCGGGACCATTGAAGAATGCTGCTATGTAGGGCCACATTTTAGCCTCCTGGTTTAAACTCTTCTTTCAGGACCTTTCACCTGCTGTTTCCTTGCTGGTGGGGTGTATATGGGCCATAACCACTGGGTCCTTCTTAGCTCTTACTAAGAGAATATCTAGATTCCTCTAGTGGTATGTGCCATTTCCCTGAAGGTATTCAAGGTCAGGCTTGATGGGGCT
>NW_009744880.1:0-672 GCF_000703405.1 Apaloderma vittatum | reverse complement strand
GAAGTTACACACAAATCTATGAAGGGCCCTGATGCTTCTGGCGTTTGTTAATCTGACAAATTTAAGCAGATGCTCTCTAGGTTTTTTGCAGTCTCATCTTTCAACTCCAGTAGGCCAGAGTTCTGAAGAAGGCTGATCACAGGAGAGCAGTAGTCAAAGTAATAATCTTCCTCTTTGCAGAACTGGGAATCGTGGGTTTTGGAGGACTCCAGCAGAGCAGAACTTCCCGTGACAGATAAAAGTGATGACACTCTGCCTGTTGGTGTTGCTGTAGACTACACCAGTAACATGCCTATCCCAATCAGTAAGTCTTGTTAGTCTTGTGAAATAGTCCAATAACAGCACTATATGAAATATTTTTGAGAGGCAGCCTGATTCTCAGGGCTCTAGGAGGTTGTCCTGAAAGGGAGACCGACACAAAGAATCCGTCCTGCCTTTTTATACCAAACCCACAGCACAGGTGGGCTTACTTCTGTGTAAGGATTCAAATAGCAAAGTGTTAAATGCGGTTCTTCCTCAAAGCTTTCAGCAGCCTGGGAACTGTGCTAACAGAGATGGCAAAGAAAGCACCTGAGTTAGATCTGTGTTTCACAGAGCTGGGGTAACAGTGAGCTTAAAGGATTCGTATTCTAACACCAGAGATTTCAGACTGCCTGTGAGGCTTTTTTTTTT
>NW_009744879.1:0-672 GCF_000703405.1 Apaloderma vittatum | reverse complement strand
TATAACTATACAACCACAGAAAAATAGGCTGGAAATGTGGATTAGCACAGTTTATAATGGAAAGGACCTAGACTGTTTAAAATCAAAAACCATTGGCATTTTGAAGATAAAATACAAAAATTCACTTTTCAGGGAACAAAATCTTACATCCCTATCAGGTGCATGAACCTTGAAGACACTTGTTTTGTTTCCCAGTGAAAAAGAGGGAGAGCATTAGGACTTTCTGCCAGGAAGAAAGTGCATTCCCACGGCTGTGAGAGCAGGGTAAATCCACAAAATGTTGAATTTCTACAGTATTTTAAAATTCTGTGTGCAGTACGTTAGAACAGCGCACAAGCTCTATTACTACGAGTGTTGATAGGAACCTTGAGCAACTCTTTCAAGATCCAGTCTCCCCAGGTTGTGAGGTTTCAATGTGCAACTTTACCTATGCTAACAGCTTGCGTGCCTCGAAAGCCTGCCAAAAACTGTTATATATACTCTGGCATTACAAGAATTTTAATAGTCTTTTTCACCATTGCTAAGGCTCACTTCCCAGTGCACGGTGTGCTGTGGCGGGCATGATATGCTTGCCTGGGCCATGCCGCTGCCTCCACACTGCCTGTGTGACATGGGGAAAAGTAGACCCTTCTCAGAATCATAGAATCACTATGGTTGGAAAAGACCTTCAAG
>NW_009744878.1:0-675 GCF_000703405.1 Apaloderma vittatum | reverse complement strand
TCAGGCAACACATGGGGACCGAGCGGGGATAGCACAGGCAGGGACGAGAAGACTAGCGCCTTTGAAGAAAGCAATGTGAAAAGAGTAAGGAAGATGTGAGAATCCTTTTACTCCTATTGCCTGGATGTAAAGAGTCTTTCAGAGAGGCTGCTTTAGGCAGTCCCAAAATCAGGCTGAGAAACCACAGAAAACTTATGCTTTTCCCCATTTGGCATTAGCACAGATTTTATATTCTGGAGGCAGCGCTGGGCAAGTGACAAAGGTTTTTTGGCAAGCTGTCACTATTAAGCACTGATGGATACAGCTCACCTTTTTGGAGATTAGCAAGTAATACCTCTGGAATATGATCTCCATCCAAAGACAAAGAAAAATTGTAATATTTTTACTTTCAGAAAAAGAACAAGAGAAGTTTTTTCCTCTCCCCATCCTGGATTTCCTATAAGTCTTACTTTCTGATTTTGGTGTGGTAGAAATCATCAGAGAAAGCCTCTCTGTTATCATTTTTATCTCCAAATGACATGTGAAAAGAGCATTTCAGGTTTTTATAATTTTACTGAAATTATTCATGAAAATTAATTTTTAGGAGTGAAAATACATATTTTTAATTAGTTTCGTTCTGGTATGTCTATGGTTCTTTCTAACTGACATAAGGTGAATTTTGTCTTATATGTTAAT
>NW_009744877.1:0-675 GCF_000703405.1 Apaloderma vittatum | reverse complement strand
AAAAAGGGAGTAAAGGAGAAAATTTAAAAAATAGGGAGTAAAGGAGAAAATTTAAAAAAAGGGAGTAAAGGAGAAAAATAAAAAAAAGGAGTAAAGGAGAAAAGGGGGAAAAGGGAGTAAAGCGGAAAAAAAGGGGAAGAAGAAAAAAGGGAGTAAAGCAGAAAAAGGGGAAAATGGGGGGAATGGAAAAAAGGAATAAGGGGAAAAGGAAAAAGAAGGGAGTAAAGGGGGAAAAGGAAAGGAAAAATAAAGGGAATAAAGGGGAAAAGGGAGGAAAAGGATGAAAAGGAAATAAAGAGGGGAAAGGAAAGTAGAGGGACAAATAGAAAAGCCAAGAGGAGAAAAAGAAAAGGGCAGGAAAAGGAAAGGAAAGGGCAGGATAAGGAAAGTGGAGAAAAGGCAGGCACAAAAAAAATGGTAAAAAGGCCAAAGAAAGCTAAGAAGGACGTGAGGCAGGGCAAAAAGAAAGAAAACAAAAAGGAAAGAAAGAACAAAAAGAAAGCAAAAAATATGGAAACGTAAAGAAAGGGAAAAAAGGAAATGAAAGCAAAAAAAAAAGTAAAAAAAAAAAAAGGCAGGGAGAGAAAAAACAAACAACAAAAAGGAGAAAAGCAAAACAAACAACAAAAAGGAGAAAAAAAGCAGAAGAAAGCCGGGGCAGAGGCCGAGCCCCCG
>NW_009744876.1:0-674 GCF_000703405.1 Apaloderma vittatum | reverse complement strand
CAATTTTGTGTCTAGAAGTTCTGCATGGGGGTGCTGTTTTTTCCCTGATTCCCAAAGAGGTTCACAGAAAAGAAAAAGTCACAAGCGCTTCACCTGATTTCTGTGTCTGCCCAGCTGATTTCATCTTTTATCAGGATGATCAAAAGCAGGTTTTTCAGAAAAAGCCACAACCCTACCAGAAACAAATTTAAGAGAGAAAGAGCACAGTAGAAGTACGATATTTTGGGAATTGTTGTGTCGGCTGTTTTGCAGCTTAAGTTGTATTTTTTTTTTGAGCAAATCTTTCCATTTCCCAAATAAACAAACCTATCTGAATGTTAGTAGCATTTATAACACACAGAGGGTATATATTCTGGAAATACCAAAAGTGTCCTGAAAAAAACTTAGAACAAGGGTAAATTCAAGGGACAACAAATGACACACAGCACGGGATGACACCCACACATATTCCTATTTTTCAGTAAAGGGTCTGAGGAAAGTTTAACGTAACTATACTTGAGAACAAATTGCAAGACCTTTTTCCTATGTTTTCTTCCGGAAAATACTTCTAGTTTTTGTATTTTCTCTTGTTCCAAACTGCCAGGCTCATGAGGTGAAAGCATCTCCTCTCTGCCCACCTGAATTGCTGATGCTACAGGTGACACTTGTCACTGTGAGAGAGTTCTCAAAAAAAA
>NW_009744875.1:0-671 GCF_000703405.1 Apaloderma vittatum | reverse complement strand
GCAGCCACGCTGTTGCTTCTTGCCTCTAGGGAGATCCCAACATCCCAGCTGGGCAGCAGACTGTGGAGATCGACCTGGCCCATCCTCTGCAGCTCCCTGACGTCGAGAACCTTCGCGATTTCAGCGAGCTCTCTCGCATCGTCCTGGAGGTGCAGGAGCAAGTGCGTCGGGAGGAGCAGGAGCAGGAGAACCGCCGGGAAGAGGAGGAGCGCTCCCAGCAGGCTGCCTGCCAGCCTGCTGCAAAGCCCTCGGGAGGAGAAGGTGCTGAGGGGGAAGAGACTGCAGCTGGGGCGGAGGGCACGACCCAGGACAAGGCACCAGCTTCCCAGCCCTTCGTGCTGCCCATGGGAGTCATCTCGAGGAATGAAGACTATCCCCGGACCTGCCGAATCTGGTAACAGGGACTGCTGGTTTTAGAGCCTGCTCTTGATAGACTTTTACTCCATTACTCCCGAAGCCAGCACCTCTCTTATTACATCCCCCCCACCCCCTTTTTACCCTCCCCTTTTTTGTGTGTGTGTATTTGCTTCCCAGAGCTGCCCAGCTTGTATATTTAGAGCTCTATTCAAGCCACTTCCCGTTTCTGTGCGTGGTATTTGTGTTTCTTGGCTGTGGGAATGCGATGCTCCCTCCCACTGGAGGTGCCTTGTGGTCACAGAATCACAGAATGT
>NW_009744874.1:0-671 GCF_000703405.1 Apaloderma vittatum | reverse complement strand
CGCACTTGAAAATAGCTTTGGTGTCTTCAGAGAACCAATAAATGGACTTACATTAAAAAATTAGTTTTATTTCTAATGCCGAGTGGTGCTTCAAAGTAACAAGAAATTACCAGAAAACGGTGCTACTCTTTTCTATGATACATATGCTTACAAAGACGGACAGACACTCTAGTAATCGCCTTTTCAGTTGTTGGAGTTTAATGTCTCATCCTGGTTTTTGTGTATCCAATCAAACAGATCCTATAAAAACGAGACATCAGAAACAGTATTGCTTGTTCTTGGCTTTCAGGTACAAGAAATGTGTTTATTTCTTGCCTTGACACAAACATTCTCTTGCATCTTCCCAAAATTCATGCATTCATATCCTGAATACCACTAACTTGGATATGAGTTTTGGTTTCTTGCAAGAAGTACATCGATCAGTTAGCTGAAACGTTGCATCATTCTGAAATTCCCTGATTAAAAACTTTTTAAGCACACAGATTAAACTTGTTTAAGTGAAGTAATATTGAAGTTGAGATACTGAGTGCACTCTTCTTCAGACCCTGAAATAACACCTTGGACCAAACAAATCACAGAATCACAGAGTCATGGAATTGTTGAAGCTGGAAAAGACTTCTGAGGTCATCAGGTCCAGCCTACGACCCAGCACCACCACATCGGCTAGACCA
>NW_009744873.1:0-665 GCF_000703405.1 Apaloderma vittatum | reverse complement strand
GCGGTTCCGTTCAGCTTGGTCCAGTGCAGAGGAGAGCTCTCATCTTTTCCAGGATCATCTGCGGCACCGTCCTACGCTGAGAGCTCATGGGCCATACTGGTGCGGGATTTGTCTGTTCACGACCCTCTTTCTGTCATTTTAGATGTGAGGTAATGCCCAGGCAAAAGCACAAGCTTGTGGATCTGATGCAAAGTGCTTTAAAGACCATGATCAGGAATGAAGAAAGAAACAGGATTAGACCAGCTCAGTGAACAGAAGTGATGCTTTAAATATATTCTTGCCTACGTAGGTACGCGTCCTTCCATTTAAATTCCCAAATCAAAACACTTATTTTAGGGAAGCATGGAAGAGTAATGGATCCAGTTAAGGGGTGTAATATCTTCCTCTGCACATGGGATGCTGGAGGAAGGGGTTATTTTAGGGTTATATGTGTACAGTTTGCAATACTAATAAACAGTCCTGGGGATAGATGATGTAAACACACATGCATCTAGGAGGAGATTTTATAGTCAGTTTTTCACTGTCTAGTCAGGGCTCTGCCCTGCAATCTGAAACCTCAAATTCCAGCAGTGATCTCTGCGCTGCATGTAAGAGTTCAGCAATCTGCAATGTGCATCTCAAAAAACATAATTTAGACCCCACCATCAGGCCCACCCTGCTCAGGG
>NW_009744872.1:0-638 GCF_000703405.1 Apaloderma vittatum | reverse complement strand
GATTCTGTGATTCTGTGATTCTGTGATATTACACAGCCTCCCTACCCAGCCTCGGTTTATGACCTACATTTTGTTTATATAATCCAGATTTAAATCGTCTTGGCTAGATCAATTCTAGCATTTAATTCAAGTTATACTTGCATCTGAAAGGATGAGTATCAATGTCTAAGATAATATCTATTAGTTTAAAGCCTTCTGTTAGGTGTGATATATCTGTGACTGTTTTAGGCTCAGTATGGGATTTACAGAACTAAAAGAAAAGGCTATAAATCCTTAAAACCTCCTGCCACTGCCTCTCACCCTAAAAAACATCCCGAGCATATTAAAATGATGAACGAATCCTAACTTTTTCCTTAAGCATCCCAATTCAGTGAATTTAGTCAGTATCTGTACCTGTACAAGTCCTATTGCTGTAAGTCTGATGGTATTAGGTCTGAGTGAGGTGTCGGTCTGACAGATAATTAATATCATATGGAACAGGTACATAAAATAGTTAGTTTTCCTAATCAACCTTGGACAGCAGTGATTTTTTTCCAACGAGTAAGAGAAATCTCTGAACATGTAAAATCCATGGATTTTGCAGACTTTTACAGAGTAAGTGCTGGGGTTCTTTTTTTCTTTTCTTTTCTTTTCTTTTC
>NW_009744871.1:0-674 GCF_000703405.1 Apaloderma vittatum | reverse complement strand
TGTTTGAAATACCTAAGCTTTCTTTTTTGCAGCTGTATCTCAGCAGTAGTCACTCCATGACTAATTAGTGCACAGAGATTCTTCCAGCTGCTGTGCTTAGCTGGGAGGTTTTGATGGCAAGGCTGCTGCTCACTGATCTGCCAGGACAAAGCCTTGTGCATTGAAACTCTATACTCATTTCCTCTATTGTATTATTTCTGCTTTCTCCAGTTCTTCTTGATAGTGTTGTTTTATTAGTGGCATTTATCATTAATAGTCTGTTCTATTCTGGAGCCATCAGTCAAAAATGAAAGGTAAGATTATTCTGAATCGATACTGGTGACCGCCAGTGATGACAGAATAGTGTAGGAATTGCCTGCATTCTCAGGAATTTACATTTGTTTGACTTGTGTGTGTATGTGTTAGGCTTTGCTGTTCTCCACAGCACAACCAGTCCATTCAGTTTCCTGCCTGCCAGTGGCGCAGCTGGCCATGCTTGATGCGACAGAGTCGCTGAATCAGTCAAAGGCTTAAAGTCAATACAAATTGTGCCTTAAGATTTTCCTCATGACAGTGCTATATCACTATTTACTTACTGACCTTCAGCAGAGGTCGAGATTTGATGGTTTGCTCTTCTGCTCCCATGGCAATATCCACCAGACTCATAGAATCATAGAATGTGAGGAGCTGGAAGG
>NW_009744870.1:0-670 GCF_000703405.1 Apaloderma vittatum | reverse complement strand
AAAAGGCCAAGTATTTTTGAGTCTCTGAAAGGATGTGTGCCTGTCTGAGCAAACGTGATGTTCTGTGGGACCTGAGGAAACAGAATGGTATTTAGTTTTGAGGATGATATCCCACTACAATCAGTGGGGTTTTATTATTTTTTTACAAGAAAGAATGCTAGCAGATTATGATTTTTTTAAATCCTAAACCAAAGTATACTTTAGTAGTGAAAATTAGAAAGACAGAACACAAGGACTGTCAGACATCACTGGTAGCCAAGACCTCTTACACTCCTGTGCTCAGGTGTTGAAAACCCAAGGGCAAACTGCAAGAGAGAAAACATGTCCATGCGTATTAAAAATGAGATCTTCCTCCCAGAGGAGTTTTAAATGTTCAAGAGTAAACCTTGGACACATTTCATCAACTGGGCGAGAACTACTTACAGGAAACCGTGGTGGTTTTTATACCCACACACACTTTGCACTGCCGGCCCCACGGGGAAGCTGTAACAGCCGCTGTCAGCCGTGCTGTCCACTTCTTCAGCTCTGGCCACGTTCAGGGGAGGAAGGAGGGGTGCAGGAGGGAGAAATCGCTGCTTCCGTGGGACAGAGGCACCTCGACAGCGGTGTAATGCAGCGGTACCGTTAGCACCCTGGAGCTGAGGACTGAATCCCTGAGAGCAGCCTGGTC
>NW_009744869.1:0-655 GCF_000703405.1 Apaloderma vittatum | reverse complement strand
TGTTAACAGGGGATACTCATTTTTAATGTGTTTTCTTATGAATCTTTTCATTCCCTGAACTCTTCATTTTCTGCACAAGGTGAACCTTATCGTGATGATGCTTTTTGAAATGCTAAAAGCATTATGAGTAACCTAGCACATTCCACTTTTCAACTTAAATTGAATCCAAAGAAGTGGAAGAAGCATAAATATGTGCCAAATTAGGTGCAATTCACTGCTTCCAGATAAGGAAAGCATAAGCATATAAGTTTCACATCTCCAGAGTCTATGTGTAGAACAGAAAAGGATTACATTTTCCTGATATGTTTTTAAACAATGATTCTTTTTCACAACATGAGTTATTCCCACTTCTGTTACTAGTGATGCTTTTCATACAGCTTATTTTGAATCCCATCAATGCCAAAACCTATTACCTGAGCCAAATCTGTTGATATTTTTATTTTTTGGGCGTATTTATTCTCTTTCATATTTTACTTAACATTTCTCTTCTTTGAAATCACTGCAGTTCATCCAGCGAGAACCTGAGAAGAAAAGCAAGCCTACACAATAAAAGGAACCATACACAGCACACATACTCATTTACACAACACACAGATCCACACAGGTAAAAAACCCCACAGTTATTTTCCATTCAAAGACATAGGAAACATGCGGT
>NW_009744868.1:0-671 GCF_000703405.1 Apaloderma vittatum | reverse complement strand
CAGATGGGTTTTGTTTTGAGAGCGTAAGGAAATACATTAAAAAAATCCTTAAATAAATACATTTTAATACTCTGTAAAAAAGAAAAAGAATAAAAAGTAATGGAGAATATATTAAGTGGAATATTCCAATTTCAAACTGATTAATTTTGCAGATGCTGACAATCTATTTTGTAACATAATTAGTCAATTTATTATCCACATTATAAATACTAAGAATCACATGGTTAAGAGCATGGAATCTTGTACAGTCTCTGTTGCGATCCAGCTTTTATTTATTTCTATTGTTTTAAGTTGAGAACTTTAATATACTGAGTTTATTAAATGTAATTAAATAAACTGTATATGGATAACAAGGAGATATGTTAGATGATGTAAAGATTTTGTGATCAGTCCTTCCAAAAAGATTAGTACCTCTTCCCTGGTCTTTCAGCTGGCTGTCCTAATTTGTGGTTTAAAGAGATGAGTTGAGCATCATCAAGATTCTGCATCGGAAGCGACACCATGGAAAGTGCCTGATTTTCCTGAAGCAAATTTTCTCAGATTATTAGCAGACTTTTTTCTGTCATGATTTTATATTTATGTTGTGCTACTTATCTACTGTCATATGGTGGCATTTTTTGCTGTGTCCTTGTCAAGTATGATTCAGATTTCCAGGAGTATCTGTTGAAGCT
>NW_009744867.1:0-657 GCF_000703405.1 Apaloderma vittatum | reverse complement strand
TGCAGAGTTCATCTGCTGCTAATTTTGAATGCAAATAATACTTCAGATTGTTTCCTAAAATCCACTAAATTTATACATGTGAATTCAGTTTTGGAATTTGTAGAGTAAGAGGCTGCCACAAGAAAGAGAGCAACAGCTACATACTTGCGTATTTGTAGTAGCCCTTTAATGGGCTTTGTATAAGTAAAAATGAAATAGTGTAAAACAGTCTTACTAACAAACACTCAAGAATATTTCTTATTCCTAAGATGCAGAAATGTAATGAATATTTGTTGTATCTTCTGTTTAGGCACTGAAATCTCTTTTTAAAGAGTACGGACAAATAAAATCCATTCGGTTCCGGTCTTTGGTATGTTATTTGCTCTAGTGTTTTGATCTTAAAGGGTAGTATTCATAAGACTTGTACCTTCCTTAGTTCAGAAGTGGGTTTGGGTATGCAGTTTTCACCATTAGAAGCAGCCTTGGAGATTTTGCCAAAGATGCACCACAGACACATCTTTCATTTCCTCCCATTTTGATCTTGTTGAAGCAGCATTTGATAGTATCAGAGCTGTATTTTCTCTGGAAGAAGAACGCCTTTATTACTGCTCGCTTGGCTAAGGTGTTATTTCCCTGTTTTTAAATCATAGCAGCAAAGTTATGTTGGTCATAAATCAG
>NW_009744866.1:0-670 GCF_000703405.1 Apaloderma vittatum | reverse complement strand
TGCTGTCCTTTACATTTGAAGCCAGATTAATTTCTGGCTGGGCTAGAAATTTAGATACAGTTGCTAGTCTGCTCTGCAAATCAGCAGTCAGTGTGACTTCTTAGGTTGCGAGTGTTATGGGCGTATATAGTTACTGCTGCTTGTTCACCCTTCTGAAGCCTGTCATGGCTGCTTCTAGTTCTGTGGCATCTGCTTCTTTAACTGTGGGTGTTTAGGATTGGATATTCATTTCTGAGAGTTCTAGCTTTGAATCCTGGTAAGCCACGATGGAAAGATGCAATGTGAGGGGCTGGTTTCTAATTGCTCGTTAGCCTGCTGTACTCTGCCCTTGACAGCACAGAGGTCCACATGTGTTAAGTGTCTCAGCACAGACTTGCAGGACCATTGCCTCTGTTGATTTCTTGTCTTCCGTTGCATGCCCTAATGCTGAGAGAACTGAACTAAGACTCCTGGCCACTACTGTCCTGCAGACTTGTGTTCTTTTAGAAATCATTGAGGTGAGAAAATGGCAACAGAGCTTGGATGAAAAAAGTGACCTGGAAACTAGTGACTCTGTGCCGAAGCAAGGATGAGGGCTTGGACTGCATCCTGATTAGTTGGGTATTCAGCTGGGCAAAAAATCCATCCTTAGATCGTCTGGAATTTCTGAGTTATTCCATTTCTTTTACTC
>NW_009744865.1:0-670 GCF_000703405.1 Apaloderma vittatum | reverse complement strand
TGTTAGCTCCTGAAAGACATGGGATAACCTCCTCCATTTCTAGATTCGTGTTCTTAGTTCAAGGATTTCAGTGAACTGTATCATCACTGGATTCTGATAAATTAAATGTGTTCATCCAGTCTGATGCAAGATTCTGGGAAAGGGAAAGCTGGCAGGATCACGGGCTGACGGAGATAAAGTAGAGGAGTTTCTGAGTCATGGTCTAAGCAGGCTTAGAGAAAGGATACAATGCTGCAGCTGGTAGTGTTTTCTGTGGAAGAGGAAATGCAGTTTGAGGACAACTTTCAGAATCACTTCAACAGCTGTGGTAGTACGGGCTATTGGCTGTACTTTCCAATAGATTTTGCCTCAGTGGATAACTCTGGCACATATCACTCTGTTCAGATACCCACTGATTCAGATGCTGAGAAAGCTGAGCACAAATCTATCTGTACAGAAAGTGATCTGATGTCTAGGAGATTCTACCTCGGTACTCTCTATCTAGAAATGGAGGAGGTTCTGAGCCATGCCACTGTGTGTACCAGGTCTCCATGGCTCGCAAAAAAACTAATCACGAAAAGAAGTAGAAAAACTATTCCTATTTAAGCTCTCACACCATTTCAGCATCTTAAAGCTCATTACTGCTCTTTACAGTAACCTGAGGTTATCCCATGTCTTTCAGGAGCTAACA
>NW_009744864.1:0-671 GCF_000703405.1 Apaloderma vittatum | reverse complement strand
TTTTTTTTCTCTCATTTTGCCATAGACCCTTTACTTTTTCTATATTTAAATTGGTGCTCTGATGGATGAATAGATGTACGCAGAGCACTGATCCTTCTCTTATTAGCCTCCTGGATCTGGTTTTATCTCACTTAGAGATAGAATTTGGCTGCAGCTCAACACTTGCTGCTGCCATGCATGTTACTGGACATACTAAGAGCTACTTTGTCACTGTAATATATTGCTGGATTGGGGACCAGCTCGTCTCTATTCAGCAAAGAGATGAGTAATGTGTACACTTTTTAGGAAAATGTCCAAGCTGTTGACCTTAGTGTTCACTGCAGGAATGGTGTGCCCTGATGTGCTTTGCTGAACTTTTGTACTCTCTTTGTTTATTAAGCACTGATGATTACTTCTACCACAGCAAGCCTGTTTCTGAGCTCTGTTTTGTTCTACTGTACTGGGTTGGCCATTTTTCTTCCTCCTATATCTCTTGTAAGAACTTTTACAAAAGCTTAATACATTAATAATAATAGGAGAATGGATTCCAAATGGGTTCTTCTTACCAGAATTTTAAAAAACCTTGCCAGATCTAACCTACATGCAGTTTAAATGAAAGTAAACACACTTTTGTTAGAGATTAGTGAGACTTGTGTGCAAATGGTAGTGCTCAGTAGCCAGTTGGACTAGAT
>NW_009744863.1:0-664 GCF_000703405.1 Apaloderma vittatum | reverse complement strand
GGTACCTTGCAAAGCAGCACACATCCACCTTGATTCTGCACTCCCGTTAACTCACTAATTGCCATCACATCAACCGCTCACTCCCTGCTTCTGCAGCTGCAGAATAATGCTTGCCAGAACACGTAAATTATTCAGCGGCCTCTTAATGCAAAGATAAACTGTCAGACTTAATATTTGCAGCAGATGATACAGCAAAACCTCCAAGGATCCCCATTTTAACACATTTCCCATCTGATTTAATCTTATTTATGCACTAGCTTAAATCTCTCTACCCTCATCGAATTGGTTTTGCTGATACTTAAGAACGTCATGCAGGAAGCCTCGAGGCGCATGGCCATCTCTTAAAGTAAAGATCTATTTTGGAACTGGATAGTTATACTCTGAGTGTTTGAATAGTCTTCACACTAGTATTTATCCTAACGGGAATCAGCCACAAACTCGCTAACCCCTGCAAACTCCATCTGCTTACCTACTTCTGCAACCTCCTTGGCATACAGAGACTACCCAGAACTACTGGAACGAGTTAACAGCTCCCAACCTCATCCGCTGCTGATATAAAGGCTGGGACCACTGCATCTTTACAGAAATAAACTGAATTACCTAATTCTCCTGGATACCAATGGAAGTCAAAGTCCTTTCTATTTATGGTGTTCATTTTTTTTTT
>NW_009744862.1:0-671 GCF_000703405.1 Apaloderma vittatum | reverse complement strand
GGGGAACCTCTCCAGCTTTGAGGAGCCGGTCGATCAGGAGGACGCACGGCTGGAGGAGAGGAGCGGGAAAGGGGGAGAGGAAACACTGACACGGTGCCCCGGCAGGCCAGAAATACTGCCCATGGCCACAGCCAGGTTGGTGGTGGGATGGCTGGAGTGACGGAGCTGCCTGAACCGTGAAAGCAGAGGCCGACATGGAGATTGCTGGGAAGGCTGTGTGTGTTCTTGCGCTGCTCACTGTCACCGAGGTCACCAGAACAGGAGGTGAGTCCACCTAGCCATCGGGACAGAAGAAACTGAAATGTGCACAGAGCGTTTTCTTTCCATAAAAGCTGTTCATAATGCTGTGATTTTCTTAAATTGCTAAAATTATGGAGTACATGCTTCCTCAATACCCACTCCCACTCTTCTTCTCTTAGTGGTCACAAGGCTGCCTGTAGGCAACTCTTCAGTGACCCTTGGCTGGGAACGTATCATTTGTCACAGGCAGCCTTTCCACCGTGTCCCCAGAGAACCTGACCCATTTGACAGATACGCTTGGGGAAGCATTTGTGAACTTGAAGCTTTTGGCCATGTGGTTTCTGCTGAGGAGAGGCTGCAGATACTCCAAAACAGGGCAGGGATCTCTTGCACCTTCCTGAGGAGTGGTGCAAGATCCCTGACATGCTGGC
>NW_009744861.1:0-671 GCF_000703405.1 Apaloderma vittatum | reverse complement strand
TACAGGCAAGTGGGAGAATTCTTAAAGATGGTGGTGTTCGCTGCAGCCCCGACCTTCCTGAAAGAAGTCTTTGAGTATGACGGCAGCAATGTGGCATTTCAGACCACAGCCCCTCATGGGTTCCAGTCAGGGGACCGTAAGTCCTGGTTCATCGTGTTTCAGAACGTGAGCGGGTTCTTTGTGCACCCAGTGGGGCTGGAGGTGCTGGTGGACCACAGCAGCCTGGACACCTCCCGGTGGGCAGTGAGCAGGGTCTTCTACAACGGCCAGTACTACAGGGACATGGTTCAGCTGGAGAGCGCCTACGTGCAGGGTCGCATCAGTGTGGAGAAGGTGAGGAAAGCGCCGCGGGATGGGGACTTCTCGTCCATGAAGCCCCGAGCCCCTTGGGCCGCGCCGTTCCCTTTGCAGTACGAGCCCCAGGGTCCCCGCTACAGCATCAGGAACAACCACGTCCTCTTCCAGGCCTGGAGCTTTGCCTTTGGGATGAGCGTGAACACGGGCCTGCGCCTGTTCGACATCCGACACAAGGGGGAGAGGGTTGCCTACGAAGTCAGTGTCCAAGAGGCACTGTCCGTGTACGGCTCCAACTGCCCCGGAGGGATGTCCACGAGGTACATGGATGGGAGCTTTGGCATCGGGCGCTACGCCTCCCCCTTGGTGCGAGGGGT
>NW_009744860.1:0-666 GCF_000703405.1 Apaloderma vittatum | reverse complement strand
ACAGCGTACGGATGCGCTGGGAATACGACGGTGAAGGCAGGTAGTTTTGAGAAAAGCATCCATACCTGCTAAATGTTCCGCTGCAGCAGAAGAGTCCTTTCAAAAAAAGAACAAAACAAACCCCTCACTATTATTGGATGGAGGTGGGGGGGAAGTCAACTGCTCTTGAACTGCTCCCTAACTTGAAGCACTTCTGGACGCTCTCTGGCACAAGAGCTATATATACCATGTGTTTGTTCGCATGCTAGACTCTAACTGGGGGGGGAAAACAAACCAACAAACAAAAGAAAACACAACCTTAACTTCAAATCAAAGGAATTATTCACATACTTAAAACGCTTTCTTCCTATGAACCATTTCTAACCTTGGCCACAGTCCTAAAGTCTCTTTGCGTGCTTGATTCACAATCCTTGCAAAACAAACAAACAAGCTACACCGCATAAGGAAATGTTTTCCGAAATGCAGTTTAAGCACAGGAATGAGAAATCATCCACGAAGTACGAAATTCATTCTGAACTGCCATCTGCAGCTAAGCTGCACCTTTTCAGCCTGTCCACCGGCCAGCACCGGCCACGCTCTCGCACCTGCTGGAACAAGGAGGGCGTTCTCAGACCCCCCTCTGCTCACCAGATCTCCCGTCGTATTCCCAGCGCATCCGTACGCTGT
>NW_009744859.1:0-664 GCF_000703405.1 Apaloderma vittatum | reverse complement strand
GATCAATCAAGGTTACGCATGATGAACGACGGCAATACCTGAATTACGAAGTGGGCGAAAATAATAAAGGTGACAAGCAGAACCAGCTTTCCTCCGGGAGAAAATAGTTGTCTCGCAGCAAAAATTTACTCCCATCCATTGAGAGAACACAGGTTTGAGTTTTAACACCGAAAGGCTGTTCAGAGCCATAGGGAAAGGAAGTTTCTAGTTTTTACTTGGTGTTTCCAAAATAAAAGTGGTGACTTTATAAGGTCATTTTAACGACTGGGCGCAGGAAAACTAGGGTGAATGTGCCGGGTAATGAAAAATGTGTCTATGTAGCTACGCGTGAAATTTATTTCAAATATGTAGATGATAAAGCGATGCAGGAAAAAGAGGAAATTCTTCTCCGGCTTATCAGAAAATTCAGAAGTTTAGTTTGAAACCTTGAGCTTCTGTTTGTGTGTTTTCATAACTGGGGAGAGGAGTATTTATTGTTTGGACAGAGCGAAACTCATTTTGACTTCTTTTCTGCTCAGGAACCTGTATGGAGATGATTAGAGAGGCAAGGAGGAGACTCCTTTGCTGTGTTTCCATTTTTTTTTTGATTTTCAGGGAATGGGGGAAGCTGGGCAAAGGCCTGGAGAAAAAGTTTTAGGAGGAGCAGCTGAGGGAACTGGGGTTG
>NW_009744858.1:0-655 GCF_000703405.1 Apaloderma vittatum | reverse complement strand
TTGAATTTGTAGTAATTCTGCCTAATGCTATATGTGCTAGGTATTTGTAGTACAGATAAAGTACTAAAACTCCTCGTGTGTTCATGTTGGCACACGTAAGCTTTTGTGCCTTTAGCAGCTGTGCAAGGTTATACCATCTGTGTGGTACGTGTGATTCTGTTCTCAAATATAAAGCAGTTTACAGTGAGTGTCATAGTTCTGGCATGCCTCGAGACAGATGTGAGTTTTCTGATTCATGTCATGGTGATGCCTTCACAGGTTTATATCCATGTAAAATAAACCAAGATGGAAAGGGAACCTTGGATGGAAAAGTACGAACAAGCGAAGCCGATTCAGAATGTGAATTTTCAAGAGTTGCGACGGATTTTTGATAGGTTAAAAACAAAGAAAAAAACACCCAAACTTTGAAGCCAGTATTGCAGCACCTTTATTTTAACTTGGTTAAAGAACAATGTGTGTAAGCAAAGAAGTGGCTTGTGGTACTTGTTGCTTAGAATTACCACAATATTGTAAAGTTGTTATTGTGCATGTTTGTTAGGTAAAACTAATTTGTCTTGGACACTAAAATTGTGATTACCTTTAGTGCCTTGGAATTGTCCATTATAATGTCACAGAATCACAGAACCAATGAATGTTAGGGCTTGGAAGGGACCTC
>NW_009744857.1:0-651 GCF_000703405.1 Apaloderma vittatum | reverse complement strand
GAACCAAAGCAGTGAGCTACAGGTGCAGGACCACACGGTGTTGGAAATCACAGTCCAGGCTGGGAAACTCCTACCCTGCTGATCCTTGGGATCGTGAGTCCTCTCCTTCAACTAGGAGCTAAGAAAGGGAACACTGGAGAGCCACCAGACAGAAGGCCTGTAGCCTTGTTTTCCCATTTCCCAGCAATTTCTAGGTCAGTAAGAAAGAAGTCACAAATTGTAAATGCTTCCTTTTATGCCTAGATCGCAACACTGCAGCACTTCGCAGGGTCCTGAGCCAGGGTGGCTGGTGCCGATGCTATTAGACAAGGGTGGAAAATGGATCTCTTCCCAGCAAGATTTAGAGGCCAGTCGGAGAGGAAATTACTCCAGCTGGGCACTCTGTCCCCGTCCTCAGCTCTTCCTGCAGCTAGGAGATTCACTCTGTAATTGCTTTCTTAGTCCACATTTTATCCTCAGCTGACAGAATTCCACTAGGGTGATACACACTGTGTGATAAAGGGATGTTTGTGTCTCACGCGGGCTCTAAGTCATTTCTCAGCAAACAAGCAAATAGTCACAGAAATGGGCAGAGAGACCATGGAGCCAGGAACCTGCCTTCTTCTGCCCCGAATACCACGATCTCGGCACTCAGGTGGAAGCAAACGCTCT
>NW_009744856.1:0-670 GCF_000703405.1 Apaloderma vittatum | reverse complement strand
CCCTCCCCAGCCTCCCTGTAGGTTCCCTACGTGAAGTTGGTAGGCTCAGGCCTGACTGCTAGATTCACAGGATATTGACTTTTGTTTCTGGCTCAACTTTATGTTTATCCAAGGAGCACAAAGTGCAGTGTAAAAAACAGTAATAGCTTTCAGCTGTCCGAACAGAAAGTGAGAACACTGAGTCTTTGCCTTTTACATTGTTTTAAATAATAGTGGCAGCCAGGCACGTTGACCTGAATCATCACACACCAGGGGACATGCCAGAAAAGATCTGACAAAAAGGCTTTTGGAACAGCTTTGGGAGGTCACGCTGAGTTCTGGCAACAAAAAAAAGTTACTCAGTCTGACAAATTCTCTCAGTACAAATTTATGCAAGAGAAATGCGCCTGGCAAATTATAATTAGCATGGAGAGTCTGATAAAATCCAATTTTTGGACTGCAGCAATTTTATCCAGTACTTCCAGCCCTCAAACTAATCTATAAGGCCCGGTGCAGGTAAGGATGTTACACAGGAGAGTGTTTCGCTTGCCATAAATAGAAACAAGAGTTGAAATCAGCATGAGCTGTGCTGTATCTGTTACTGTAATCACAGAGATGTGCCCTATTGAAGATTTTTCACCACTTGCCGTAGCCTTTCCTCTTTAGCTTTAACACAAAGAGAATGGTTTGG
>NW_009744855.1:0-670 GCF_000703405.1 Apaloderma vittatum | reverse complement strand
GGCTTTACCCCACTCATGTTGCATGTTTGCTGTATTTTTCTTCACACAAATTATTTTTCAAAACACACTTTTAAGGAAATTTCACAACCAGGACCAGTGGATCCTCCCCTGCTACTGATTCTCTGATTTAATTACAAAACCAGTTAAATAAAGGTCTAGTGAGTCAGCAGGATTAAGGGATCGTCTCAGAACAGCGTTTGCATGACCGCCTTAGAATTGAAATCATAGAGTTTTCTGCAAGTTTAACCACAGAAGAGGCGTTGTGCCTTGGATTTAAAACTTCAGAAAGCAGGATCTGGCTTCACGTGACTTTCTTTGATTACTTTAGTGTCTCTTAAAAAGTGAACTAGACATGCCTCCTCGTCAGCAAAGGCATTTTCAGGAAAATTCAAAACAGGGGAGTGGCGTTTCTGCTCAGGTCAGTCTCTTCTGGCAGGAATATTGCAAGCTGTGTCTGCAATAATAAGGTGGGTTTTCTTCCCCAGAATAGTCACTGCAGGCCTTAAGGTTATTGAGGTTGGCATTTACAAAGACTTTATTTTTAAAACGGTGCCACAAGTTATTATATGCTCTCCTAGGGCCATGGGCTGGACTGTGCTAAAAAAAGGACCTATGTTAGTGATAAAGCAGGGACTGCATGTGCCAGTGGCTTAACCTTGTCATTGCAAAT
>NW_009744854.1:0-642 GCF_000703405.1 Apaloderma vittatum | reverse complement strand
CCTAGTCACAGACAGCCTGTGTCGTCCTTGGCGGATCATTTCTCTGAAAAAGTCAAAGAAACTCATGCCTCAGGAAAAAAGTAGTTAGCAAAAGCAGAATGAAATGCTGACTGAACGACTGAAGATTTTTGTGTCCTTTTACTGAAGGATCAGAGTTGTCAATGCAGGAATTCCGTTAAACATCCATAGATGAGGCTGATGTGAGCAAAAGCAACTGAATGGATACGTGATCCTGTAGGGCACAATATCTGAATAAACTGCCACTTCCACAAGATGAAGAAAATGGAATGAGAAAAGAGTTATGAGTGCAGTGCTCTGCACATACTGCTCAGATGTGAAGGTTTGGAAATGTTTTTTAGTTCAGCTGCAGGGAGACTACAGACACTCTGCTCCTCATCTCCCCTTTGCTGTTACGGAGGCCAGCATTGATTTTTCTTCCTTTCTATAGATCTCTTCTTGCTGCTACCCCTAAGGCTCATTTACCCACACTAGCTTTTGAGCAAACAGCCTTCTGTGTTTCCACAGACACTTATTCAAGATCCTGAACCATACTTATGTCGTTTTTCACTAAGAATTTCAAGTACCTCACTTGCAAATCTGGAGGGGGAGAAGCCCACGTGTCAAGGGTATGAATATTTGATA
>NW_009744853.1:0-659 GCF_000703405.1 Apaloderma vittatum | reverse complement strand
ATCTCTAAGGTCCCTTCCAACCTAAGACATTATACAATTCTACGATTCTATGATTTAATCCAGGGCAGATCGTTTGGTCCTAAGGGAAGAACTGAGTTTGAGACTGACACCTCTGCATACAGGTGTCTACGCAAATGGGTGTGCATGTGTGTCTAACCTCCCTGTAGAGTTAATGGGGACCTAACCACTGGGACACAGGAGGAATTCTGCTCTCTCTGAGCAGACATCTGGTCACCTGCACAGCTCTCTGGATTCCACAGGCTCTACTGAGACCCTACCTGCAGACTCTTAAATGCAGGCGCTGCATCTCACCACCGATGTTCTTTCCTAGCATGCCAGTTGGGAAGGTAAACATTTCAAATCTGATGCATGATCAGATTCTATAAATTTGAGCAGTGGTAAAAAACCCAAAACCAACAGAAAATAAAAACACCCAAACAAGATACGGCACCTAAAGGAAAGCAGAAGCAGTCTGAGTAGGGGCACATATGAAATGAAGTTTCAGATGACAAAAAACATTCAGGTCCAGGATTTTGAAGCACACTGGATAGAAGATGTGAAGGAAACGTATACCAAAGAACTGGTGCCTGTCTCACTCTGTTCTGTTAGGTTAAGTCCTCTCTGGTAGCACATTCATAGAATCATAGAATCATAGAATC
>NW_009744852.1:0-665 GCF_000703405.1 Apaloderma vittatum | reverse complement strand
AAAAAAAAAAAGAAGAAAAATAAAGAAACGCCAAAACGCCAGCAGCATGCACACACACGCTGGAGGGAGAACACTTTTCACATCATTGCACGGCTACCTGCCTCCACAAGATGTAATTTCCCTTGCAATCGCCTTCTGCTACATTAGCCTTTGCTGAAGACACAGCCCGTTGCTACTCCTCAAAAGGAGGGCTTGGGTTTCCTCGTCAAGCAGCCAGCTGCCCAAATGAAAAAGCAAAAGCTTCACCGCAGAGTAATGACAAGATCTGGGCTCCTCCCTGCTCACAGACACGGCAGGGGACAAGGCTGGCCCGTCCGGCCCCACACAGTGACCAGGCTGTTGTGCCCCTGGGTAGAGGGATGCTCCCACAGCAGAGGCAGATGGTGTCTTTCTGCCGCTGATCAGTCTGGGACAGAGGAGATGAGCTGTTCTCTGCCACTGGGCACAGAGAAAAAGCTGTGTCAGTGGAGGGGTGGCACAGTGGTGGAGTCCCCTCAGAAAGGATAGCCCTGAGCTGGATCTGCTGAGGAGAGGGATGGGGTCTCATTTCTATATCAGTGCAGCTCAGCAAGTCATGGGGTGTTCTCTGAGGGATGGTGACTTACCACTTGTCTCCTGCATTTTGGTCAAATGGAAAGTTATGTCACCTTGCACATGTGCTGTGT
>NW_009744851.1:0-668 GCF_000703405.1 Apaloderma vittatum | reverse complement strand
CCTCTCTCAAAAAAAAAAACCAACCCTCAAAACACATTGTTAAAGAGTTTTGCTTAACACTTCTCCTGAATCAAAGCCTCATGAGCAGAGCCCCCCAAGGGTTTATTACGGCACGCTGCTAGAGCATGGTTTTCCTGCAGTAGCTCGCAATGAACGTAGAGGGCTTGTTAATCTTATTTATTTTTCAGTCATGCATTTTGGTCCATGTGGGCCCCATCGATCTTTCGGCCCTCCTGAAATCATAGACTGCAATCAGCATGGTAAGAGGAGAAGAAAAAATAGTTTTCATTCGTAATCTGAAAATAGAAAAGCTGCATCAAGAAAAAAATGCCATTTCCTACATTTAGGCATATCACCACACATGGGCCTTTGAAATGCTTCTCTGTGCAGCCTGTTCCAGCGTTCAAATAAAGAGGTGTTTTCCTAACTTGGGTGTTTACAGGAGAATTCAAACACGGTCTTCTCACCCCCCCACCCTCCCTTAAGCATCCCATCAGTTTTATGCAGAAAGAAATACTTTAAAGTTGAATAAGTCCTGGAGCATGCTGGATTTGTTATACTGTTAAGGTGTGAGTAACGACTGTCTTCTTAGAGTCAAAGGAGTGGAGTATCTGCAGCCACACCTCGCTAGGGCAGTGACTCAGAACCTGGTTGTGACAGGTTTATAA
>NW_009744850.1:0-669 GCF_000703405.1 Apaloderma vittatum | reverse complement strand
TATATATATATATATATGTATTTTGGGGGGAGAAAAATATATACACATCTAAGCACTTTATTATCCCACTCAAACCTTTAAATCAGTTACAAGGGTAAATACTACAAGAGTTCAAGAGTATCGGTCACAGGCATATAGTACTTATCATTCTCCTGTTTACAGCACTTGCGTAGATATTAGCACAGATACTGCATTGTACTGAAACCAACAAAAAGGCGTATTCACAGATACAGCTCATTGCCTTTTGTCAGACAGAGCAAAGCAACAGCATAGGAACTATTTATTATTCTGCTGGAAGAAAAAAAAAATCTATAAATAAATACTGCATTTTGCTACACTGTTAGTCAGCTGGTTTTTTAGCAATCTGATCACATCCAAGAAATTGTAACTCTTGCAGAAAAATGTGATGAAAAAAACCAACTAGTTTAACATCCAGTACAAATAACCTTAAATAATAAGTACCAGAGCTATTATTCAGCATATTCATATTTTAAAGTACACCGGTAATGAAGGACAGTAAGTCAGCTACCAGATTTCGTAGCACATCAGCCTGTACAAGTCTAGATGCTCTACCTGGAATTGGCCCAGCAGGAAAAAGATACTTCCTTCTGTATATTATCATCTGTGCAGAAGAGACTTAGAATCATAGAACTGTCAGGGTTGGAATGG
>NW_009744849.1:0-669 GCF_000703405.1 Apaloderma vittatum | reverse complement strand
AACAACGATACCTGGGCAGAGACCTGAGGCAGGTCACAAGGCGGGCAGAGCCCTGGACCTGACAACGTGTAACGTGCCAAAGAAAGACATTTCTGAGCAAGAAATGTAAAGGGAAAAAATCCGGAAATTAAGCACCAAGATGGGTAGTGCAGGGGAAAATATAATTTTCAGACTTCTGAATGATTCCCAGATATTTACAAGTCTGTGGTGTCTCAGAAACACGAGCCCACCAGGTTTTACCGTGCTCAGATATAATCTGTGGCAGAGGCGAATCCTCCTGAGCTGCTTCAGTGGTGGGACAGGACTGACAGGATGACAGTAAATAGGGCTGGGACAAACTGCCCGGTGGCATTTAGCTCATCCCCTGCTACAGCCAAGACAGCTCCATCCTTTGGTCAGCTCAAACCTTTGCACCAAAACATCCGGCGAAAGAGATATCATCGCCTCCCAAAGCAAAACACTCCCATCTCGTCATTGGAAATTTTCCAGAACGTCTATTCATAACACATCCATTGCCACAACTCCACCCCTTTCTTTCTTTTGACACATGTCTTTCTTTTACACTTACATGACAAGATCCTTTTTCACCTCTTCAGCCACCTTTAGTACAGCCACCACTGGCATCGTGTCTCCTTTTAGTCACCTCTTTACTCTCAGTGGTGACAGTTC
>NW_009744848.1:0-669 GCF_000703405.1 Apaloderma vittatum | reverse complement strand
ACCTTCTTATTTTGGATGTTGAATAGGAATATCTGCTCAGTGCTTCAGAAGCCTGATCTTGAGTTGCATTGAGTACTTGTAGCTTGGTAGTTTATTTCCAAGGGTCTGGGTCTTGTGCTGCTGCTTTTTAAAAGTCCTGTTGCAGGATTTTCAATCTTGAATCAAGTCTGCAGCATGGGGTGTGACGGAGTGAGTGTTGCTAAACAATTATTAGCAGAGAAAGGAGACTAGAGCTGAGGAAATAGTCTGACACTGCAGCTTCAGCGTTCCACCTTCTGAGTGGAACAGATCAGGCCTTTCCGTGAGTCAACGTGAGGAGTGAGAACAGTGTGAGAGCCTGCCTTTAAAGAATCAGTTCAATGAGGTAACTTTTTAAAAGGCTGTTGAATTGGAAACACTGCTTTAAATTTTCTTTTTACAGTCCTAAAGTTTTCTATTTCCCTTTCAGAAATTGCACATCAGAAAGCTGGAAGAAGAGAGCTATCGATACCACTGTGCACTTCCGAGAGGCAGGAGAGCAAACCTTATTGTTACCAATAGGTATTAAGTTTTGAAGGCTTTCTAAGGGCTTGTCTAGGTTCCAGCTTGAGGATGAGACATCTGGCTAAGTCCATACTCATTGCTAGTCTATGCATATGTATTTCCTTATCTATTTCTCCTTGATTTTTT
>NW_009744847.1:0-668 GCF_000703405.1 Apaloderma vittatum | reverse complement strand
GTGGGGGTGGCTCCTTGCAAAACTTCCAGAGTCTCCCCCAGCCCTAGGCAGAAGTCCAGCCCTTCCAGGATGCAGTGACATGTGGAAGACTCCACGCCAGGAAGTGGACAGACCATGCAGGACCATGACATACCCCCAAAATGTTACCTCAGAAAAAAAATTATATACGATGGGTTGGCTAGAACTTATATTGAAGCCTTGAATTTAGAAGAATTCACACACAAGATTTGGATATGCACAGGCCTAGAAAGAGCAAACTTTTTAGGGATGAGATGCACCGACAGACAACACGACATAAAGCAGATGAAAAGCTCTCTTATGCTCATTTCTGGCTCTCACAAAAAATCTCAATTGTCCAAGTCAACTTTCTGATACAGCACCTGTTTGCTTGGAATATTTCTGTATGGCACAACAGTAACTCTGCCCTGTAATACCCCCATAATCAGTTCTTCCATGGAGCACACACAAAGTGGATTCCAACTAAGAGAATCAACTGGTGCAGCAGGACTGAGCAAAGAAGATGTACAGCTCCCTTACAGCGCACAGCAGTTTATGAGCTTTGTTGCTCTGCCTTCTTATTTGGTGAATCTGCGAAGAGGTACTCCTCGCAGCGCAAAAAGATGTGTTGGATAGGAGAAAGTAACCTTAACGAAGGGGTTAACCTTCTG
>NW_009744846.1:0-667 GCF_000703405.1 Apaloderma vittatum | reverse complement strand
CTACTGCAGACTCACTGTCACTTTTTTGCATGAGGTTTTTTTTCACCCCCATGATCCATCTCACTTTTTCACCTACTGCACACGTGCTTTGTCATTCTCTCTCCGTTGAGAATGAAGTTGCTCCTCAGTGGAGATCTCTGTCTCTTTCTATGGGCTTCTGTCTAACTTGTGAAATGTTCTTGTGGAGAGCCGAATGTACTTTTGAGAGTATAAAAAACAAAAGTGTGTTTCACAAGGAATTTCTTCCACAGCTAATCAATTGGCTTTCATAATTCTTTTTGGTTTTATGTACTTCATGTGAGTTAGAGATGATGAGACACTCTGTTTCTGTAGTAGGATAAAGTATTTGAAATAGGCAAAAATAATTCTGAAGAGCTTTCCTCTAGCAATTCAGTAGGATCAAGCCAAAGGAAACTCACAGGGTGGACATTTTTCGTTAGCAACCAGAATAAATACAGGCAGCTGGATAATGTTTTTTAAATGTCTGGAAATGAGCTGGATACTGTCATTGAAATAAACCAAGTGTGGGGATAGATCAAGCAAGCTATATCTATTTTATTTACTGTTTGTAAAAAGAATATTTTTGGTTTATATGCTTAATGTCATTTTAAAATATTTTGAAGTCTTTACTGTGTGTCTCAATCCTAAATACAAAGTTGCATTTTTT
>NW_009744845.1:0-668 GCF_000703405.1 Apaloderma vittatum | reverse complement strand
CGTTTTTAAACTAAAACTGCCTTCCTATTAACAAAATATTGTTCTGATTTCTTTCTACAAAGTGAGAAGAAAGTTTATTTTACAGATTACTGTTCCTGTCGTAGAACTGCCTCTCAACAGCAGCACAAACAGCCACTTTATCATGGGTATTCCTTAGACAATGAAGACAATCAACCTTTTGGAACAAGATAAAATATTAAAGTAGCTCATATATCTAAAAGGGAGGTTCATTAAACTTCCACTTATTTCTTAATTGCTTTGCTTGCACAGGCAATGTAGCAGTTTTGAACTAGCATTGCTAAAGTCTCAAAATAGGTAGAAAATAAGTAGCTACTTGCCCCGCAGCTCCTGAAAAAGTCCATGCACTTAATCAGATACTAGCTTGGAAACGAAAACCTGAGGAGCTGAATACAAACCCTTTATAAAAGTGCCTCATTGAAATTACAAGGGCAGAAGAGAATTTAAGAGAAACTTGAAGTTTGTCTGGTTGGTTTGTACTGCTGCACACCTCTGGGATGAATCAGAATCCATCTGATGAGTGTGCACATACTCTGGGATGAAGATATCTGTGACCAAAGCACAAGGAGGTTTCTGCACTCAACTCTGCTGAGGACACACGAGTGGCCCTGAACAGACTCTTGCTGGATCTGGGACATGCTGAAACACTT
>NW_009744844.1:0-650 GCF_000703405.1 Apaloderma vittatum | reverse complement strand
TTACTTTGAGGATTTTTAATCTCATTTTTATTCTTGGAGAATTAGGGTTTTTGCTTTAGCTACAACATCTAGTTTTACTTATATACAGGAATAAATCATTAAGAGTTATAAGTTCGAGTTCTAGCTAAATCTTTCTAATAGTTTTTGCTCCTCACTAAAAAGAAACCAAGGGGAAGAATCTCACTGCCAAAGAATGAAGTTTTGAAAAATTTATTTCACTCTAAAGAGTCTTATAAACTGGTGAAGTGCATATTTAGCAGAAAGATCTTCTGATTTCTATATTGCAGCAGCCAATAAAAATAACTGTATTTTCAAGGTCTCCTACCCTTGCAAAGCAATTAAGAAGACGCTTATCAAAGTCATCCGTGACTCGGCCTCCATATTGTACTTCTCCAATCATGTAGTGTACTGTGTTCCATGATATCCCCTGGATGCAGTAAATGAAAGACACTAGTTACAACATGTAAGAAGAAGGTATCCAGCCCGCAATTTAAATATACTCTAAAGCTAGCTCATAGAATATAATCTAAAGCTCATAAGGCTCTGAAATATAAGATGAAAAGATCATTCCTGGAAAAAAAATATATTTTATTTCTAATATATTTTCTGAGCTCAACTCTATAAATTTATAGTAGAGTTGGGCTTGGTCT
>NW_009744843.1:0-630 GCF_000703405.1 Apaloderma vittatum | reverse complement strand
TTCAAGCCTCATAGAGATCACTACTGGTTACTGGATAAAACACAGATGACTGTACCTAGTCACTTCAGAAACGTGGTCCTAGGCAAATTGGCTTTTCGTCTTTTATGATCCTTTATTCTAAAGGAAATTGTTAGCTGTTAATCTAGGTAAACATTGAAAAAAGACATGGCAATTTACATTAATTTATGTTCAGACTCAGTAATCTTGCAGTTAGAATACCTGAAATGTGAAGAAAAGTTGATTGTTGCTGTTTTAATTTCATTTGAGTCATTTTTTATAGAGGTAAAATGTAGATGTGTGTGACACTCTTCTTTCTCCAGTTTACCTCAATGACTGTACCGTAGTCACATACTCGTCTTTACAGGCTAATCACAATTGGAAAGACGCTTTCCTTTTTCAGTTTCTGAGAATTTATGTATTAAAAGAAAAAGTTTAGATACTTCATCGGTTAATGTCATGAAAAAATTTGATCCTCCTTCAGTAAAATCCTAGCAAAATCTTGACTGCGAAAGCCAACATTTTGTTGTTGTGTGTTCCTGTAGTACACAGAGTTTGTGGTTAGTTTTGGAAGACTTCCTCCATGAGAGCTTCTAAAAGTAGGTGAATTTTAGCTTGTTCTTTCTGGAGAAC
>NW_009744842.1:0-665 GCF_000703405.1 Apaloderma vittatum | reverse complement strand
TTATTTTATTTTATTTTATTTTATTTTAATTGTACTGTATTGTGTTTTGAAACAGTGTTTGCCATAATGATACGTTGTACCATAATGGGTCATCCCATCCAGCACTACAGATGGCAAGTACTGAATGAAAAGTTTAACAAGTGAAATACAATCAGGAAGAAAAACTGTGCCAAGAAGTGACATTTTCCAGGTCTCTAAAAAGAGCTTTCCCAAATAATTCCAAAGGTCTTTTACACAGAAGCTTTGAAATATTTATTTGTTCCAGCTTGACGTCAGAACTGATTTTATGTATTTAACTCAGTCAGGAATTCCTGGTTTAAACTGCTCTACCAGCATGAGATTGTTTGTATAGATATATAAATGAATAAATAAACCCTGTATGTGGTCATATATATGAGACATATGCACATGTATTGTTTTTTTATTTATATAAATATACAGATCATACATTATTTTTTATTTATTTGTTTAGAAATACCATATATCTCTATGTGTATGTATAGATATACATGTATATATACCTATAATGAATACAAGAGCCATAGATACATATGAATGTAGGTTTGTACATATAGATGAACCTTTATTTATATGTAAGAGTATGTACAAAGGTGTGGTTTATGTGGTTTATTTATGTGTATGTGGTTTATTTATTCATAGAACCG
>NW_009744841.1:0-665 GCF_000703405.1 Apaloderma vittatum | reverse complement strand
TTATTACACTGTCTGAAAGCCAAACAATTAAGCCTAAGGGGAAGTATAAAAACAAGCCTACGGAAAAGGAAAACTGCTTTTGTAAGGAACTCTCATGTGAAATCTTCTAAGCAGTCTCACGGACGTTACGTTCAACAGCAGCATTCGTATGGAGACCTAGTTCCTCTGCAACAGCGTCTCAAGAGACTTTTCAGGATCATCTTCCAATATTAACAGATACCGAACACATTATAAAGAAACTAAAAATATAGTGACTTTTCTTAGACATAAAAAATATTGTCTCCTTCTGTTTGCCTTCTGATCTCTGATTCTTTAGGGTCCACATATACATGTTTTTCTACACAGGGCCAGAGATTGCTTTTCTGACGCAAGTCGAACTTCTCATGTTATCACAAAACTCCTCAAGTATGCAGCTTGAAAAAAAGATACTGTGTTATCCTCAAATTCTATTCTTTTAATACAGCTGATTTCGCAACACAGATTAAAAAAATATATTGCAAAGAAAAACAAAAAAGAATACTAGGAAGAAAAATATTGGGAAGAAATGGTATTTTACACCAGACAATGGAAGCAGGAACAAACTTCCCTGTACAAGGTGGGAAGACCCAAACTGCCATGACAGATGAGCGGCTCTGCATGATGGGAAGAGATTACATTATTTTCTG
>NW_009744840.1:0-645 GCF_000703405.1 Apaloderma vittatum | reverse complement strand
TGTCTCCAGAGAAGGAGACTCCACAACCTCAGGAGTTTTATCCTCAAAAATTCCAGGAGAATATTTAACCTCAAAATTCCAGGAGAATTTAACCTCAGAAAAGTATCTGAATTATTTAGTCTGGGACAAGACTTTAACAGGAATCAGAAATTAATATGAAATAAGAAAAAGAAGAGACAACCTGAAAGTGTGGTTGATCTGTAGAGAATTTTGCTTTTCTGAGACGCTATATGCAAATGAAGACATCCAGATGGGACTTGCAATAAAGGAAGGTATGTAGGCATGCAGCTACCTTTGGTCTTTTGAAGAAGGCTGATGATGTTTGGACAGGCTCTGGACTTTGTAGTGAACACAGCAGAGAGCAAGACAGTTTCAAGACCATCCTGTGGGGGGAATGTGCTGTTTCCAGATATTTAAAAGACACAAAGCATAGCGTTGATCATCGCTAGCCAAAAGAAGGGGCTGACTAGGTTGCTACCCCACTGCCGCCTGGTCTGCAAATAACTGGATAATAAGTGTAACGTTGCTACCAACTGCATAGATGCCCTGTCTGGATTGGAGCCCCTTGGTCAACAGTAACAGTTTTGCTCAGGAAAATGCCTCAGGAAAGGCCAAGTGTGGCAGGATCCCCATGTGTGGGTATTT
>NW_009744839.1:0-666 GCF_000703405.1 Apaloderma vittatum | reverse complement strand
AGGTATTGGAAGGCAGCTATTAGGTCCCCACTTGAAGGAGGACATGAAAATCTTCTGTATGTTTGTAGAAGGCTGTCATTAATATAACTGAGTGTCAAACTTCAAAAACCATCCTATGCTGTGTGTTTATGAAATACTTTTATTAACGGTGTAAGAAATCCAGCAACAACGCAAGAAACTTCTCATTGTGAGATGAGAAAAATATCAGTGCCTTTCCTGACAGGTTTTTTGTTGTTTGTTTTTTTTTTTCACAAGGGATTCCTCTGTGGAGCACTAATCAAGTCCATTCAAAAAGGCCTTAATTAATTTAATTAAAATCTGTCAGATCAAACTGATTAGCCTGACATCCAGCCTGGCAGGAGGATGGAGGCCGGTACACATGTCATAACTGTGTTGAGGTGGGCTTGCTATCTGCAATCAGAGATGTACGGCTGCTGCGGTGATCAAAACCGTTTTTCATTGTCGTTGGAATAAACGTTACAGCTCTCCTGGGCAAGTGATCCAGTTTCGTTTTGTTAGGAAATATGTTATACCTCCACAGCCCCAGCAGCTTAGGAGGGGACAGCAGGTACCTGGCTCTGCGTGTGATTGAAGGGGGAGCGCCGGGTGACCTTTTGTATCCTTCTGGCAACAGGAATATAGATTAAACATTTTTCATCCCTTCGC
>NW_009744838.1:0-664 GCF_000703405.1 Apaloderma vittatum | reverse complement strand
GTATTAATGTCCCGTGGAAGTGCATCTTAAAGTCATAACTGTGTCTTATGTCCTTCACTGGTGATGCAAGGGGCACACCACTTTATTACAGGTATGTCTCGAGGCTTCTGGAAGGTATTACCACGAAGGAACACTGCGAAATGAGTAAAAGCCACTGTGCACCAGAGAGGTACCTCCATACTTGATTTTACACACTGCGCAAGTGTCTGTTCCCTTCCCCAAACCTAGAGTGCTTACAAAGTTGTAGGTGCAGAGTCTTTCCAGGAAGAAGGGTATGTTTATTTTTAAAAGAGCAGTAAATAAAAAGACTTAGTTTCATACATGAAGCTATAGCACCTTGGGCTACATAGTGATTGCCAAAATTTTGAATAGAACTGTTACACTCACACCTGAAGTGTTACAGAAATACTGTGGAAATAGATTACCAGCACAAAGAGGGAAAGGTTTCCATTCCCCATTAAGACATCTTATTTTCATTTTCTTAGAATTGCCAGAGCCTCGTGTACATCTACAATCTGCTTCAACACCGTGCAAAAACTGGGCCTGGTCTTCCTGACACTGAACATTCGGAATGGAGGAAGGTGATCCACATGGCGTTTTGTCTTCTGTTGAAAAGAGCAGAAGTATTCCACAAGAATGTTGGAGTATTATATGAATAGCTAAA
>NW_009744837.1:0-666 GCF_000703405.1 Apaloderma vittatum | reverse complement strand
TTCCAACCCTTAACATTCTATGATTCTATAATTGGCCCCACTTGCTCATGGTGCTGGCATAGATCTCACTTTTGTGTGTTCTCCTTCAGGCTGTTCCTGCTATCTGCTGCCTGTGGCTTACAACATGAAGGCCCTTTTGTTTGAGTTGGGAAATATCTAATGAATAATTAAATTTGTCCCTAAATACAATGTTTTCTCAAAACTCTTAAAGCTGTGTCAGTGGCTCTTTAGAGGCCCTTTTCAAAGCTTACAGCAGTATCCTCTGATAATGAGGTAATGATATTGCCTCAATTATGTGCTGCAAGGCAAGATGAAGAGACTTAAACTGCCATTCATCTTTAGAATTATTGCTGTAATTGTAAAAGTATCTGCCCTCCCTTTCTCTTTAAACAAAATCATCCCACCCTCTTGTCAAGATAATGCTGTCTGCTCCCTTCTTGGCCTCTCCTTGTAGTGATGGCTTCCATTAGAGGGATGACATTAACAGCCTCATTTTGTAGAGAATCTAGATAGTTTAAGTCATCTCAATTTTACTTTTTTTTTTGGCTGTTATTCACAACATTTGTCCATTATGCATAATCAAGAGATTGAAAGAAGAGCCATCAACCTTTGTGCTGATAACTTCCCAGCAAATATTTTATATATATATATATATGTGTGTGTGTG
>NW_009744836.1:0-663 GCF_000703405.1 Apaloderma vittatum | reverse complement strand
AATAAAAGCACTTGTTAGATGGAGAGAGATTTCTTCAGCTGAAATTACTTCACACAACTTCAGTTCCTCCACAAAAATGCCCCGATTCTCAGTAAAATGCACACTATTTCAGTATAAGCTGGTTCATAGAGGGAACACTGAGTTCACACCCTCAAGTCTTCCAGTAAATAGCCCAAGCCTGAGAAACAACAAAATACTCACAAATAGCACCCCCATTCCCCTTATCTGTCCGAAAATGAGAAATCTGAGTTACAAAGTCACAGGCAACGCTCAGACAATGGTTTCCAGCCTTAACCAAACTCACAAGAAGTACCATCTCTTCAGTAAATGCTCCAACAAAGAATCAACTCTACCTGCTTGCTTCGAGGCCAATCACCAGTAGAAAAACTAACGACTACATTTGCAGGCAGACCCAACAACTTCTAACGCAGAAGTCAAACAGGCACAAGCATTGCAACCTGCATTTCATAATGACCCAACCCTATTTCAGTGGTCCCATCTTCCCTGCTAACTGCTTTACCATTCTGATCTTGGGAGCAGAAGCTTTCACACACGTGAAAACAAAGCTAAAGGAAATGCTTCTTTGTATCAAACATAGAGTCGGTACTTTCATTTGCTGCCCAACTTCAGTATTTATTTATTTGACTCCGAGACTAAGCTTCT
>NW_009744835.1:0-666 GCF_000703405.1 Apaloderma vittatum | reverse complement strand
AACATTCTATGATTCTATGATTCTAATTAATACAGCGTATCTTCTCTTACTCTGACTTTAGTAATACCTGTTTAACCACTTCAGAGGAAAAAATAAGGCTATTTATATCCCTTGGCTCCATATTTAAGGACAGGGAAACATATCAGACAGTTTTGAGAGGAAAGTAAAAGTACCAAGAAAACAAAAGCAAAGGACAGATTGCAAATTGTTGGAAAAAAATGGCATATTGATGAACATTTTTCACTGATACAGAGCTAAGGAGTTTTTTCCTTACTTTTATTCTGTTCCACATTTTTACTGTGTTTGATACCCGTTTCGAGCTATTGGAATGGGTTTTATCATATTTTGCTATATTTTTGTATCATAAACTGAATTATATTCAGGTGGAAAGGGGAAGTACAATGAAAGCGGGAGAAACTGAAACATCCTCAGTGCATGTTTTCAGTGAGAGGTCTTTATTTCTGAGCTTATCTGCTATCTAATTTCAATTTACAGGGGTAGAGACTTGTTTCTTTCTCTGGGTCTTAAAACAGAGGGATGGAATTCAGCTGCCTTTAATTTCATTTTTTTTATGTTCAGTGAACTGCAGGGGCAAAGAAAAAGAACAGTCATGCCAGGGCAGGGATCCTGTTTTACAGGGTAACTTCCTATTTTTTTGCTTTTGAG
>NW_009744834.1:0-664 GCF_000703405.1 Apaloderma vittatum | reverse complement strand
TTCTCACATTCCTTTGCAGTTGTGATTTCTCCTCCTATTCTTTCATTCCCTTCAGGAAGAAAAGCAACACCCAGTGCCTGGATCCAAAATCACCTTTGGCCCCTCCCAGATGGGAAACCTATTTCAGACTTCTGTCTCACGGTGATTTCCACAGGCAGTTGCTGGCTGGCTGCCAGCTCCTGGTCCCTTTCCACGTGAGGTGCTGGGAGCCTCCAAAGGGGTGCTGAGCTCTCGGACCTCCCTCTGCCTTCCCCACGCCGGGCCTGGTGTCCCTGGGCAGCGCTGTGCCGGCTCCGCCAGGGTTTGTCCCCACGGTTGCGCGTGGGAATAGGGCCGGCCTTCAGAGGCAGGAGCTCTGTCTGAGGAGCCTGAGGGAGAGCGGGGAATCCACGCCCGGCCTTGAATTAGATCCCTTGAGTTCGGGCACCTGAGTGAAGGTGAGGGAGCCTCGCCAAAGCCTCTGCTGGGTTTGCGCTGACTCAGGAGGGGTGTGGGCTGCTCAGGCCCTCCAGGACCAGCTCTGCAGTGAGGGATTGATTTTCTGCATAACAACTTGTTTACTTGATGTGAAGAAACAGTTCTGCTCCCGCAGACCCCAGCACGTTGGCCGTGATGTTTTCAGGCTTCCTTTGTAGTGGTGAAGTCTGTGTTTTCAAAAAGTGGC
>NW_009744833.1:0-652 GCF_000703405.1 Apaloderma vittatum | reverse complement strand
GCCACTTGCGCACACTGCTGGCTCATGTTCAAGCACCCCCAGGTCCTGTTGGGCTAGGGAGCTTCTCCAGGATTTTATTTTTATGTTTGTTTTTAACTATATGATAAATAATATTTTTTAAAAGTGAAAGAAAGCCAAAAGGCAGCTTAATAGTCAAATTAAACATTAGGATCGATTAAGAGAAAACCAGACTGAGAGCTTTTGGGGCTTAATAGTTACTGAAGGAAACTTGAAGAGTCTGGCATTGGCCCCTGTTTGATTTCTCATACATTCACGTGAATTGAAAAGACTTGATGCATTCTTTTTTAAATATTATCTTTGATAAAAAAATATTTTTGATACCAGAAAGAGGTAATATTGACAGAACCAAAAGCTAGCAACCAAACCCACTGTTCTAGTAGACATGTGATCTATAGCTGTGGTGATGGGTTCTCAAAATAAGATACTTGAAAGCGCACTACCTTACTGGCAATTGACTAATTTTGTAATACGTCACTTGTTTACCTATCTAAACATTGCTCAGTACCGAGATGTGTAGTTCAAATCGCCAAGCACATTTGGACACCACAAAACTACACTGCACAGCAATATTGGGGATTATAGTTCTGTTCTAAGCAAGCATAACGCTTGTTATGTCACAGAGAATTTTAAC
>NW_009744832.1:0-642 GCF_000703405.1 Apaloderma vittatum | reverse complement strand
AGGAGAAAGCCTTGACCTGCTTTGAATGCTTTCCTCTTCCGTGCAGGAGCAATGGCCAGGTACAGTGCATGTGAAGCTCTCTGGAGCTCAACAGTGTCAGGGAGCTGCTGGAGGCTGAGAGGACTGACCAGCCACCTAAACGTCAATAAGAGCAAAGCACTTGTCTTCCCAAGGGTGAGGTAGAAACATCATCTAAGCAAATGCATTCCCTCATAACGAGACTGGCTCTGCATGGGCCCAGTTGTGTCTCTGCTGAGCTTTCCAAGGAGGCAGCATAGGGGCCTGTAGTACTTGGTACCAACAATAGCCCAGAATTAGTGGTTTTTTTCTCTAATTAACTCCAATTAATTTATCTAATCCTGCATATGTGCATGTCTGTGTATTTGTAATTTGCTAGGGAACTTCAAACTGAACGAGCCGGACTGTGGGAGGCGACGTATCTGGAAAGACCCAGGGACTGAACCGGTGGCTGGGTAAGAGTCTTGAGGTCTTGGTATGAGTGACGGACTTAAAGCCCATGATGGGACCTTGATGTGATGTTCTTGTGCATCTGTGGAGGAAAGGGGTGTGCGTGCTTCCGCAGTGATCTGCAGACCTGCTCAGCCAGAGAGGAGGAAGAGGAGCAAGCTAGCTGATGAGAGC
>NW_009744831.1:0-662 GCF_000703405.1 Apaloderma vittatum | reverse complement strand
AAAATTTTAATTTTAATTACACACAACTGGGGGACATGCTGAGAGCTGCATCGTGCCCACTGGCTGATGTAATTAATTATTTAACTCAATTATGTAACTCATTATTTAATTTAATTATGGAACTAATTATTTACCCATGGCATTGCTGTTCATCAGGAAAACTCCAAAAGAGGCCCCGGAGGCGTCTTCCAAACACAAGAAGAAGGTCTGGGCCCCGTACAAGTTCTCCACATTCTAAAAATAAAACAAAAAAATATGATTTTTAAAACAAAAAATAAATATATTTTAAGCTTTCTACACTCGCAATACTTCAAAAATAAATCCCGTGAGGATCAACCTTCAAAAACGGCCGACACTACCCTCAGCAATTTTAATTTCTTTTTCTGCAAACATCTGAAAGCACAAATTTGGGGAAACGAATCCCAAAATTTGGAAAAAAAAAAATTTGGAAAGCCCAAATTGGGAGAAATTGACCCCAAAATTTGGGCGGGAAAAAAAAAAGTGGAGAGCATAAATCTGGGGCAAATTTATGAGAAAATTTGAAAATCCTCTCTCTGGAAGGGCTCCAGGCCGGGTTGGATGGAGCTTGGAGCCACCTGGTCTTCTCAAAGGTGTCCCTGCTCATGGAAATGAGGTTGGACTGGATGGACCTTCACAGATCT
>NW_009744830.1:0-664 GCF_000703405.1 Apaloderma vittatum | reverse complement strand
TTCTCCAAATAGTAAAATTATTCCTACTCTGTCTATGCAAAGGATGTGTTTTCTGTAGCATCGCTGACTAGGCAAGAGAGAAGTGTATTTGGCTGGAAGCTATGTTTAAATAAAAGAGAGATTATATGGACATCATTGTGATTGATTCTTATAGCATGCTGGATCAGCTAAAGGCGCATACTTCTGACATTTCTGATTTGTATACAAGGAAAATGGATTTCTGTCCCCCTATATTAGTTTAAGCTTCAATACAAAACATTGCACATTAACAGTAGGTACAGTTCTACCCAGTAAGCAGCATTAAAAGTTATTCCATATGAAATGTTAAACCATTTTCTTGGCATAGTCTTTGATGTAGTCTAATGTACAACTACTATTTCTGCAGGTGTGAGCTACATAAATCAATGTAATACTTGGTAAAACTGCATTTTCATAGCAGATCACCACAAAGCAGTTTTGCAGCAGGTGCTGGTACAGTTTTGACAGAGTGGGGACAGTTGTAATGTTTAATGGTCTTTAAGTTCCCGTACTGAAGGGTTTTGCATATTGGTCTCAGCAACACATAATAAAACAGGCTGCTGATTCAGACCTTTTTAAGAAAAAAAATTGTGTGTCCATACCTAATCCACTCTAATAAGTTTCCCCATCTTCATTTAAAATAGTA
>NW_009744829.1:0-664 GCF_000703405.1 Apaloderma vittatum | reverse complement strand
TTTGTTCAAAACGGGAATTTCCTGCACTCCTCTCTCCTCAGCACCCCTGACTAGACCTTTTTCTTCTGGCTGAGGCATGCTGAGTACCACGGGAGCCCTCCTCAGTTCTGCATCAAGTACAGGGCTTAACCCCTTTCCTAAGCCAGATGGAATGCCCAGTCGGTTTGGGTACTGAAAAGCCAGAAGAGGAGATGTGGGGACAAATGGCTAACTTTGGATGGATTTTTTAATAAGGCATGTGGGTTTTGTTGCTTTCCAGAAGCTCAGAGTTGGGACACTGTGGAAGAACTCCTAAGGCTCACCCAGCCCTCAGACTCATGACACCTTGCATCTTTGATAGTCAGCAGGACTATGGTAAATCAGAATGAGCTAGTGGAATTTATCAAAGGGTTTATGAATACTCATATAACAGCCTCTGAGAGGAGCTCTAGCAGTCATGGGAAATAGATAAAAGTACTAACACAGATTAGAAACAGGATGGTAGGATGATAAACAACAAGCTCAAGAGAGAGCTACATAAGAAGATGGAAGAACAAAGTGCTACTCCTGGTTTGCAGTAAGCCTTGCTATCCTTTGAAGACCAAAAGAAGCCACAAGGAATGTCAGCAGAAGCAACAGGGTAATATGACAGCTGATGAGCTTCATGTGGGTAAAACACACAATA
>NW_009744828.1:0-664 GCF_000703405.1 Apaloderma vittatum | reverse complement strand
GAATTAACTGAGGTGAATTCTTTGTCCACAATGGTGTTTTAAGGTTACTGATGCCTAGCTCATCCTTCTGAACCCTTTTATTATCTTCAGGTCGCATACCCTTGCCCATTGCTTTCACTCTTACCAAGCATTTGATTAGCAGATTCATCCGTGCAAAACACTTTTTGAAGTTAAAAACCTAAAAGTTTATTTTAGAAAGAGTGAGGATGGGACCTTCCCACGTAAGGATGGAGAGGACTTGTTGGTTTAAATTCATCATTCAGCTGCATAGACAAAGGTTGGCCGTGTGTTACTTTTCATTCTGCTGTTGAAGACACCAAGCTACCGAGCTGTATGAATGAAAGTAACTCTCGGCTTCTGCATTCACAGCAATTCAATAACACAGAGCAAGTAAACCAGACACATTGGGGATCATACCTGGGGAGCGTCCATCAAGAACTGATGGGCTGTGTGTATGGTCGAGTCCTTGCTTCTCTCTGGCTTCTCTTCAGCCACCTTTGGTAGCTTTTCTGTTGTAGAGTCATTGACATCCTCAGCATCAAAAGTCTGGACCTCTGGCTCCACTTCACCCGGTCCTACAATCCCAAAACTCATTACTAACTTTGTGGATCAGATAATCATAGAATCATAGATTGTCTTAGGTTGGAATGGACCTTAGAGATCA
>NW_009744827.1:0-663 GCF_000703405.1 Apaloderma vittatum | reverse complement strand
GAGTTGTCTGATTATTTTTTTGTTTTGTTTTTCTTTGTGTTAGTTGACAATAGCAGATAGAAATTCAGAAATTTAAAACAACTCTGTTATCTCCTCCTGGAATGTTCTGACCCACTCATTTTCCTCTTGGGGACTTGAGTGTCAGATCACACATGAAATTCATGTAGCTTCTCCCTGGAGGGCTGTGACATTCCCAGAGATGGGTCAGTGTTCAGGATTTTGGTTGCTGTCAAGCAGTCGGCACTTGTCGACACCATCTACAGACATCTGTTCGGTATTTTTTAAATGGTAGTACCAAGCGTTACATGTGGGGCTTCTTGGCAGGAACTGTTCTTGCACTAGAAATATTCCAGTGCCGATATGATCTCGATACGATCCTTGTGAGAGAAAGGAGCCGTATCTCTTGGTTAGGTGATACATGTGTGTGTTGTTGGAACGTAGGCTTCTGTTCTGGACGCTACCGTTGACCTGCTGTGTGCTGCCGATCGAGCCGTGTTGGCATCTCCGTTTGCTTTATCTCTGAAATGCAAAGGTGTGGTAATCACAGGATGTTGGCCAGCTGTTAGATTTTGTGAAGATAATTTGCATGTGAAGTACTTTATGCTTGGAGAAGAGAAAAACCACACACACACACAAAACCCACTGGAATAAAAGTATCTCTTA
>NW_009744826.1:0-661 GCF_000703405.1 Apaloderma vittatum | reverse complement strand
CACACCCTGCACAGGTCCTGTTGCAGCCCATCAGCTGCAGATGCGGTCGTCACTGAGCGTCCTACAGACACCAGCCCATAGGTCCAGGGCCATGAGCTGACTTGCCCAAGGAGTTCCTGCTTCTAGGAGTGAACAAGGCTGCTCAGGTTCTTTCCACAGGCCAGATTTGATAGTTCATGCACCACAAAATCTCCTCATGCTGCCTGTCAGTGCGCTCTTTATATCCTTCCATGTGTGCACGTTGCGTTTCTACTCAGAAACCCTCTCTGCACGACAACTTCCCCAGCTGTCTCAGCCTCACAGCGCTGGAGCTGCTGCGTTCACTTGGGTGCACTTTGCAATTTCCACTCTCTGTGGTGCTTCCTGCTGGCTAACAATCCATGCTGTTCCCAAAGGCAGCTCGTGAAATTGCTCTGCTCCAAGGAGGGGAAGAGCACAGCCTTCTCCTGAGTTTGCCAGGACTCTGGGAGAAAATGTTACAGCCTGCCTTTGGCCTTATGCTGAGATACCACGTGTAGCTGCCACTGTTCCTCAGGTCTGTATCACTTGGGGAATGTTGCCTCAGACTCATGCTTGGGTCTACCCACTATTCCAGGAGTTGCTACACCTTGGGTTCATACTTCTGGTTGGCATCTACTTTCGTTATTACCCCTGCAGTATG
>NW_009744825.1:0-662 GCF_000703405.1 Apaloderma vittatum | reverse complement strand
GTATTTTTCCCATTTCTGGGTGTTTTTTCCCAATTATTGATTCTCTTTTCTATTTTCTAGCTGTTTTTTTCCATTTCTGGCTGATTTTCACTGTTTCTAGTTGTTTTTTCCCCCATTTCTGTTCTGTTTTGCCCCATTTCTGGGTTTTTTTTCCCCATTTCTGGGTGGGTTTTTCCATTTCTAGTTTTTTTTTCCTCCATTTCTGGTTGATTTTTCCCGTTTCTGGGTGTTTTTTTCCAATTTCTGGGTGTTTTTTCTCCATTTCTGGGTCTTTTCTCCCCATTTTCGGGTGCTTTATCCCCCTTTCTGGGCAGTTTCTTCCCGTTTCTGGGCAGTTTTTTCCCGTTTCCCGTTGGTTTCTTCCTGTTTCTGGGTGGTTTTCCCCATTTCCGGGTCTTTTCTCCCCATTTCCGGGTGGTTTTCCCCCATTTTCGGGTGCTTTATCCCCCTTTCCGGGCAGTTTCTTCCCATTTCTGGGCAATTTTTTCCTGTTTCCAGGCAGTTTTTTCCCGTTTCCAGGCGTTTTTTCTCCATTTCCCATCGGTTTTTTCGTGTTTCCGGGTGGTTTTCCCCATTTCTGGGTGTTTTTTCCCCATTTACGGGTGTTTTCTCCCCATTTCCAGGCAGTTTCTGCCCATTTCCCGTCAGTTTCTTCCTGTTTC
>NW_009744824.1:0-663 GCF_000703405.1 Apaloderma vittatum | reverse complement strand
TTCAGTAGGAAGTCATTTAGATTAGTTAAAATTTCTTGGTTTAAAATGCTGAAAATATTTTTTAGATAGGAGGCTGTCTCCAGGTCAGGAAGTTGCCGAGCCGCACATTGCTGGAGGCAGGGAGATACGCTGGAGGAACGGCCACACGGAGCTGGCCCTCTCTTCGGGAGCCGTTAGTACCGGGGTAGGGCACTGAGCTATAGAGGAACCTATTCCTGGCTCAGTGTAGTACTGCTTAAATGTGTGGAGTTTGTATGTGTGTATGCATGCATGTATTTTTTATTTTATTTTGATATCCTGGTTATGTAAAGGGTAGTATAGCATATGGGAATGCCACTTAAAATTTGTGTCCTGAAGAATCACAGTGGCAGTTTTACAGGAACCCCAGAATCTCATTTAGTTTGAGTATTAAAAAACCACCAAAATATTTTACAGCATTTCTATCTCCTCTGGAGACAGAAAAAAAAAATTAAATTACATGTCCTTTTTTGTCTGTATAGTAATGGAAACAGCACCAAAGTACATGTGCACACACCTGTACCTATGCAGAGGGGAGTGTGTGAGAAATGATTTTGCAGAGTTTGACAGAGAAGTTGAGCGTAATTGAGCAGCTTCCAGGAGACAGATGTCCGATAGTCAATGTCTTCAGCTGCCACCTTTGGC
>NW_009744823.1:0-646 GCF_000703405.1 Apaloderma vittatum | reverse complement strand
GAGCCAGTACAAGGATAATGATGATGTGAAATCTGGTTTGATTGAGTTTGTGTAAGTGAACAGCTAATAGAAAAGAGATCAGAAGTTACAGAGCCATTAATGATAAGGATTAAAAGGATATTGAGGTTACCTGCCCCAAGAGAAGATAAATCATAGCTCCATCATTTCTGGTCTTCAGAACTCTCAGTGATGTCCCTTCAGTCATATTCACAAAACTGAGAAATGTTTTCTGTTGTCTAACTTATATCTGCTTTCCTGCAATTGTAACACCATTGCTTCTTAAACTATCTATTATGAAACACTTTAATCCTCTTTAATCCTTTTGTTCTTCAAATTATCTTTTTATATAATTGAAAGTCATCATCATGCATTGTCTGTTTTCCTTTGCTACACTGAATTCCTTGAATATGTTAAGGTTCATCTCACTGCTTACACTTTGCAAATCATTTTTGTTGCCCTTCAGCTCCAGGCTACTCTCCGCTCATGCCAGACCTCTCTCTGTGGAAGAGTCAACAAGAATGCAAGCAATATTGAAATTGCTATTTGTCCACAGAATAAGTGATAAAAAGGGTTTGGGACTTTGTGAACAATACTATTTTGTCTGGAAGAGCAAAGAATAGAAAAAAACACCCCACAATCATAGGAA
>NW_009744822.1:0-660 GCF_000703405.1 Apaloderma vittatum | reverse complement strand
GCTACTTCTCCCTGAAGACGACCACCAAACTTTCTTAGTCGGGTTTCTCTTTGCCAGCTAGAGTAATATGAAATAGTTACATACAAGAGTACACTTTTAAAAGATCATTAATGTCAATTTAAGACTTTTACACAAAAGGAAAAAGGCACATATCAAAAATGTGAGAAGAGTATCAAAAATCAAAGAGGCAGAACCAGAAACTGTTATTATGTAGATTGTTCAAATCTGACTACATATGGATTTATTCATAACAAGGTACTTATATGGCTTAGAACAGTATTTCAGGGAGTTATTTGGAGCCCATATTGGCTCTAGCCTGTACTGGATCTAACCATCAGGATTAATTTCCAGTGGCAAAACTGCTAAGAGACAGGTCATATTTGCAAAAGAGCACAAAAATTAAACATGTGAAATATGCTGACACTTCTAAAAATACCCACAGTCACTGAGCTGGAAATCTAAACTGAAGCTCTTTTACAGCCTCAAAAATTTTTACACTGTCATTTCTTTCCCAACTGACTTTTGAAGGTATTGCCTCCCTTTAAGGAATAGCAAGTGTGCACATAACCTACCCGTATTCAAGAGGAACACGCAGCTCCCGTTCATCTGTCACTCTTCGTCTTTTTGAAATACCTAAAACAGAAATTCTGATTAACACTT
>NW_009744821.1:0-662 GCF_000703405.1 Apaloderma vittatum | reverse complement strand
GTGTTCAGGGCCAGGTTGGATGGAGCTTTGAACAACTGGGTCTACTGGGAGATGTCTTGGCCCATGGCAGTTGGAACTAGATGATCATTAAGGTCACCCTATTCTGAGCAGAATTGTAATAAAGACAACTATCTCAACTCAGTGTGTTAATTGGTTCTTGCACATTGGGTGAAAAACCCTGATTTAGGGACAAAACCAGCATTCAGTGAGGAGGATGTTCTGCCTAGCCTGGGCAGGGGTAGCGATGTTGGTGAGGAGTCATCTGGCAGTGTCAAGACAGATTCTATTCCCATTATTTCCCCTGAACACCTATGCCTACCAGTTAAAAAATGTTTTCTGCTTATGGCTGCAATTTTCCTTTCAAAATCCTCCATGCAGTTCCTCAGTTACTGCTCAGATAAACCTATGGTCATTTTCCTCTTTAGCTTTACCATTTCTTGGCAAAGGCGCTCCAAATGACCGTGTATTCCTCTCTCTCCTCCCTGCCTCCCTCCCTTCCCCATCCCCCCGCCCCAGCTGACACTCACTTACGGTACTAAGTGGTGATACACAAGGCATTCGTAAAGGGGGGGCTGTGCAGGGATCCCCACTTATGTCTACTCTGGTTTTGCCTTACAGTAGCATCACTAAATTTCTATGTCAGTGTAAACATGTTGGGTTGG
>NW_009744820.1:0-658 GCF_000703405.1 Apaloderma vittatum | reverse complement strand
TTTTTTTTATGAGGACATCATGACATGCCTGATAGGAATGAAGTTGAAGAAATAAAGTTTTGTTGTTAGATGAAAGAAAATGCAAAATGCTTGATATAATCGATCATGGGCACCAGGTGATGGCCATAACATATTTCTGAAATGACTACCACATGATATCAAAAATTGATTAACAAAGGCTTAAAAATGTTTGTCAGGCCAGCCATACTGCTGTATGACAGTGGAATGACGATGGAGTACCTGTGTTTAAGAAACAGAATATGATCCATCTCATTTCTGCACCATACAAGATATTAGAATGTATTGTACAGCAAAGGTTCAAATAGAATTAAGATAAATAGAAAAATAACATAAAACGTAATACTGATTTATTAGAGAGAGACCATCACAGACTGGAAATTGCAGTTTCCTCTGAGCAAGTCACTGAGCAAGTTTCTACAGAGAGGAAATATACAATGTCCATGAATAACTTGGGTCTATCATCTGATCCTCGTCATGTGGGAAACAATTAGGAAGGCAAAAATGCTGATTAGTAAAAGAACACTAAGCTGAATAAGCAGCCAGCTAAATGAAGAAGAGCTCTGAGGCTAAATGAAAGTATTAATTAAACTATACAACTTTTTTATGGTAAATAGTTTGAATGTATTTTCAGTACAGA
>NW_009744819.1:0-653 GCF_000703405.1 Apaloderma vittatum | reverse complement strand
TTTTTTTTTGTCATCGGATTATATTAAGTTAGGTTAGGTCTCCTGAAACAAGTTCTCATCTTTCAAGAAGGAAGACTGATTTAGACAGAAAATTTGACCTGCATGATCTTAAATGTCTTATTCAATTTTCAAGTAATAAAATAAGGCCTTTAACAGGGTACTTGTTACTTGTTCTGTTACCCTGGTTTATTAGGTCTAAATTAAAAACAAGAATCGCATGGTAGCTGGTGTACATCAGCACTGAGTCAAGTAGTGCTCTGCCAGTTCGTATCAACGGAAGTTTTGGCTCAGGTTGGCTTTGACTCCTAAACACCTTGCCACAACTAAAGGCAAATCTCTCATCTAAAGAAATGTATCAACAAGCTAATTCTGGAATATCTGATATACATGACTTTACATCTCTTAGGACTGTTTCGAGAAACAGTAAAGGGGATGGACACGCAGAATTAGCTTTCCAGTGAAACCCAAGGCAGTAGTTGGAAAATACTGTTTTTAAGTAAGAGATATTTGGATTTAGCCAAATACCGAATGCTTGAATGCAGGAGTTATTTAAGGCTAACTTGACTTTTTCTGAAAATAGTATATTTGGTGAATCTTTGTTAAAATCTTGTCTTTACCTAATAATTTATGTGCCCTGTTCTTAGTGCTGACAT
>NW_009744818.1:0-658 GCF_000703405.1 Apaloderma vittatum | reverse complement strand
GCGTTAGTGAGCATCGCGTTTGCTTCAGCTGTGACATCAGCAGATGCCTGATGTTTCACCCTCATTCTTCGTTGGTGTGTGCAGTTCTGAAGGTCTAGCTCTCTTTAGAATCAGATCTGGCTATTTTGCTAGGGGCATCAAGAAACGGGAGGAAAATTCTGCTTCTAAGCTGTGACAGATAAAAACACAGTCTAAGGAAGAGGTCTCTGAGACAGATTTGATTTTCACTCTATATTAAAAAAATGAGATAGTGTAGAACTTAAGAGCCAAATTAATTTACCTTGAACTTTTTACCACCCATCGTCTCCATATCTGCTTCCTTGCCAACTGTGAATGAGTTGGTCGTGGTGCGGCCTCCTGGGAAATGCTGCGTCCAGGTGAAGTCATTTCCATTCTGCACCACCTCAGTGACTATTTTGCAGTTCCTTCCCATTTCAACCTTGTCACTGGGGAGACCTTAATCAATAGAAACACACAGTTTATCAAACGGAATAGCTCAGCAGCTGTATTTGAATTGAAGCACGCTAACGGTGTGTTTGTTCTCAGGCACTGATGGCTGAGCGTCTGATTTGTCCGGGTTTTTCTCTTTTTTTTTACAGCAGTATCAATGCATTTGCTAAAGCAGTTGGGTCTGGTCTTGCATGCTTTTCCCTGCGAA
>NW_009744817.1:0-662 GCF_000703405.1 Apaloderma vittatum | reverse complement strand
TCGGAGGGGTTGTGGAGTCTCCATCCATAGGGACATTCAGAACACGGGTGGGCATGGTCCTGGGGACTCGGTGGCCCTGCTTGAGCAGAGGGCTTGGACTAGCTGAGGGAAGGAGTCTGAATTTTCAACACTTCAAACTGTCAAAACTGAAATTATTCCCATTTCTTAAAACACAACAGAAAGATAGATTCTCAGCTTCTAGACAATTTATTTCTGCAGATGTGCCAGACAGGAGAGATGAATATTTTTGCTGTTGTTGATGTAAATGCACTTCAGCAAGTACAACAACAAAAATCTAAATAAGCTCAAACCTTTCACAGGAGCTACAGTAAATTGTTAGTTGATGTGTTTTTTTAAAATTGTAAATATATAAATAAGGGCAAGAATCTGGAGTTTAGTGCAATAGAAACAGAAAGCTGATTCAGCAGAACAAGGCGTAGTCATAAAAGATTTATTACGCTTTATCAGCAATATCCACAGTCTTTCTGTGATTAGAGTTGCATTGTGTGTAATTATCTTATAGAAATTCTGCTCTTTGATGTGCTTTATCCACCACGCTGAAATACAGTTCAATTCTAGTGGGTTTTCATGGTTGACTGGAATTTACATTAATTCCTTTGGGCCTGCAGGGCCAGCCTGGTCTGTCACTAGCAAGCTCTTTA
>NW_009744816.1:0-628 GCF_000703405.1 Apaloderma vittatum | reverse complement strand
CAAAACAGTACGCTATAATCAGCCTTCTGTAATAAGCTAATAAAATCTTCCTTTAAGTAACAGTATTATTTTGAATTTTACATTTCTTCCTGCACGTCCTTAAGGTTTGTGTCTGTGGTAATTTTTTGAGGTCAACTGTAGGTGCCCTGTTATCTGCAGTCAGAATGACAGTACTGTGAAGTAAGCAATTGCTGAGATCTCTGCTAGCTGTTCTAGGATTTCAGCTGTCTCTTCCGACATGCTGTGTTGTTGTTATTTATTGTCAATTTTTCTAATCATAAGCACATTTGAAAGAGGAGATCCCTGGGCATATCTTGCATCGCTGTTTTCTTAAATAGAAACCAAAAAACTGTTAACCTTTTACATTCCTGTAGTTTTGATGAATCTGCAGAACTACTCTAAGACTGAGCAGGGTCTTTCTCCTCAATGTACAAACCCCTGTACAGTTGTGTTAAGTCCGAGTCAGGCACTCAGCACTGATTTTAAATGCATGGGCTTCATTCTCAAATCCCAAGTTGATGCTCCTTGGTGCCAGAAATACAGCTAGTATTTGTTTTCTAAATTTCTGCTTCCAGCCACCTCATTCAGCTCAGCTGTACCCAGTGAAAGACCAGACATGGAGATGTCA
>NW_009744815.1:0-657 GCF_000703405.1 Apaloderma vittatum | reverse complement strand
CAGGGCACAACCCCAATAGTCTCCTTCTCTCTTGTGCTCCCTGATGCTCCTCAACCTACTCGCCTTTCCCAAGCTCTGTCCCTAAGCAGAGCAGTTCCTCTCTCTGTGCCCATCTCCCTCGGGTGTACTCCCCGCTGCCGCCCTGTGCTGGTGGGAGAGCAGGGCATGCCTGAACCCTGACACTGGGTGGCTGCGTACTCCTTCTGTTGCTCTGTCTGGGCAGCTGCCCTGGCAGCGGTGGGCACAGGGCTTAGAGAGGGCACAGCTTTCCGCCGGGTGGTCACCATCTCTCCCTGGCCAAGCCGGTAGAGATCCAGCACTCTGGAGTTAATGGAAAACAAAGGGATATAGTTAAGTAAGCAGGTATAAAACTGTTTTGCAAAAAGAGGAATTCTTCCTATTCCTCTGAAGAATAAGGCACTCTGGTATCCTGGCTATGAGCAATTCCCGAAGCAAACAATCTCCTTCCTTTTCCAACCATCGTCACAGGTCCCTTGACTCAGTTACAGCTAATTGAAACGTTATCTGAAAGCCTCAGCTTTACTTATCCTTCAGAAGGAAGAGAAGTGATATGATAGCAACCAGAATGCTGTCACTTGAGTACCCAGTTTACAGCTTTAGCATACTAGGAACTGAAATCTAGCATGCAACTCTTGG
>NW_009744814.1:0-656 GCF_000703405.1 Apaloderma vittatum | reverse complement strand
TTCTTGCAGCTTCTTCCCCATGTTGGCCACCCCAAGGCCCGGGCAAGGTGAATTACGCATCCACCAGGCTCTGCCCATCCCTGGCCCCTGCACAGCCAGATGGGTTGGGAAGGATGGTCAGGGTGGTCAGGGGTATGGGAGGAAGGAGGGAAGGGCAGGTCAAGGAACACCTGGCTTTTCCAGTGATGGATTGTATAAGGGTTTAAAAAGAAGGCTGTTCAGTCCATCTTACCCAGAGCTGGATCTTTTGCTTCAAAGGGAACTACAAAGAGAGAGCTGCTTCCTCAGGCTGCCTGACTCCTCCTGGGAGGTGCAGATAGAGGTGCCTGTTCTCAGAGCTCTCCACGACTGACTTAGTGGTATGAAACAAATGGAAACAACTGAGGGAATCCTGAATATCATCCTATGTTGAAATACGAAGTGGTTAGAAGTATTGGGCCGAGTCTCAGCAGTGTTCCGTTCCCCGTGGAGATTGCCCTGTGTGTCCTAGGCAGGTGAAATCCTTTCTCATTTAGCATTTGGGCATGTTGTCTGGTGACCAGCCCTCAATGTGTGGCAACTTCTTCTGTTGTTGAGAACAACATTCCTTGGCCTCCAGTGCTGGATTTGATCACCAGCTTGACCGTATGCTGGATCAGGTGGTGACAGAAAGGGCA
>NW_009744813.1:0-661 GCF_000703405.1 Apaloderma vittatum | reverse complement strand
TCGCTTCGGCCCCGTACGCCGGAGCTGCTCCCGCCCGGGCCGGCTCTGCCCCTGCCCCTCACCACCCGAACTTTCTCCCATTTTAAGCCAGGCAGGTGAGTGCGATAAAGCTCACCACTGCGCGAAAAATCTGCCTTCCTGCAGGTCGTCTGGACTGAAAATAAAAAATCCAACCAAGAAATTCGAGCGTTTTTTTTAAAAAAATCAATGATAATTTATAAAGTGACAAAACAACATACCATTATCTCAGGAATATTTGATTCTTTACACATTCAGCTTGAAACAATTTTTGATTTTTAAATCAGATTATCTGGAGTATAACCAGGTGAACATGGGCTGCATCTTTGAAACATAAAATACAACTAATATTCAAAATCCTGTAAAATGTAAATATGCATGAATAAACCTGTTAGAGCTAATAAATGGCTCTGACAAAGTTGAAGAGATTAAAAAATAATTATCTGGCTCATAAAGAAAATAAAACAAACAAAACGGAGGGTTGTCTCGGCACCAGCTCCAGCAGTCCCAGCGATATTCCCATTACATTAACAGCGGCGTTGCACTCACGTACAACCTACACCCACAAACCCAATCTGAACAGGGAAAAACCCGTCCCCGGAGGTGGGTGCCGGAACAGGTCCTCGCTGTTATTTGTTGGCCG
>NW_009744812.1:0-658 GCF_000703405.1 Apaloderma vittatum | reverse complement strand
CAGAGCCCTATAGGTGACCACAGCACAGGACACCTCTGGCTTATACAAAATATTCTGGAAATTTCTAGGTACGATAGCTCCCTTACCTGAATATGAAAGACAGCCTCGGCTTACCCTTGACCAGGCACAATACTGAATTTTAATCACTCCCTAAGAATTTGATAGCTTGCAAAGAGGAGAGTTTTTGTAATAAGGTTTGATAAAACATCACCCTTGGGAGAGCTTGTACATAAACACCTCAAAAGAGTTATGCAACCCTAGTATGCAGCGCTCATGACAACAAATCTATCCAGCACCAGGAGCACAACCCAGGACTTGAAAAGGTTCTACCTCTGCATAACAATAATCTCTTCCTCAGAGCAATATTCATTCTCAAAATGTAGGCAAAGACGGGCTTGCCCTTTTCCTAAACCTTGACTGAAATTATTGTTTTCAGGAAGAGGACTAAACCTAAGATTTTTGTCAGCAGCAGCAAACACATTGTTTGCACAATGATCACCTCCCCCAAATGACAGCTCGGTGTCATTTCGTATTTTTATGATGGCATCTGACAGCCAGGGTTTCTAAGGAAACACCGATATTGGGGGAGCTGGAGGGAATGGAAGAAAAGGACAGAACCTAAAAATAAGAGTCACACGCCTCTTCCAGACATTAAAAC
>NW_009744811.1:0-660 GCF_000703405.1 Apaloderma vittatum | reverse complement strand
ACGGCAATATAAAACCAGATCCATAGGTCTGTAGTATACATTCTGCACCACCTGACAACGTGAGCTGGGGCAGATGATGTTTGCTGAGTTGCCCAACAGTAATTTCAGCTCGCTCCTCCGAGCTTCTCATTGTGCTTGGGAAGGTGTAGGCAGCCCATGACCACATCTCTGCACCGTTCAGGACCTCTGCTCCAAAAAGTTCAGAGCAGAGCTCTGTTTTTACCAGCTCCTTCCTGGAGATTTCCCACAGAGTCAGGGGTGCAGCTTGTAGCTCTCTCAGTCACTGGAATAACTCAAAGTATCTCCAGTTCTATACCATGTTTAAACCTTCTGGCTTAGTCTCAGCCCTGTTGCTGAGTAGTTGAGTAGACACATAAAATATGGACATCTTTGCTGTGGCCTTTTTCCCAGTTTTGGTCTGGCCCAAACACTTATTTTCACATTTAGCAGAACAGCCCAGACTTTTAGCATTTATTTATATGTGGCATTAAAAGGGTTGGGCGCAGATCCAGGAAGGTACTTAAGATTTTACTTGATTCCAGTAGGACATAGATTTTTTATATATTTATAAATGGTGCTTTCATCCTCTTGTATGGTGGTCTTGAAATTGCTGATATGTTAATAGCTGTGTATATTCTGAAATCTATCTCATATTCTTCC
>NW_009744810.1:0-657 GCF_000703405.1 Apaloderma vittatum | reverse complement strand
AAGTTATTTTCTAAGAGAGCTATTTCATTAGGGCAGCTAAACACAGCCCAGCTCCAGCTGACAACAGAAAGTTTAGAGGATAATAACACTGCAGGGTTTGCCACTGATAGTTACCATTAACTGCACTTGCAATTTTTTTAAGCAGGCAAAGCTCTCTTTTTAAAGAAATGTAGAGATTTGGGAAAATTGTCTCAGGTGACGCAGCAGCCCAGGTTAGCAGCAAAATACTGAGCAGTTCTTAATAAATCAGTTAAGCAGCAACAAACAGCCCATTTCTAACTGATAGAGATGTTTATGAATAAACAACCTCCTGTGCAAAAAAAGTAATTTATAAATAGCAGGTTTCTTTGAATTTTGGGGGTCCTTTGTGAGCTAGAGGGAGGTTGGTCTGCAGGATTCACAGGCACAGCTTCCAAAATGAAATTGATCTCTGTATTTAAAGGATGGAGATCCCAGGACCTGAAAAATGAAACCCAGACTTCTGTGCTGTTGAGGTCTCCAGAGCAAAGGGAAGCTAATGCAGCTTTCCTGGGCACTGAGCAACCGCCTCGCTGCTCTCCATAGCATGTTTGTGCTCTAACCTCGGTCCCTCTGGGTTTATTTCCAGCATGAGGAGAGATGGACAGTAACAGGGCATGTTTAGGGTTTGTAAAAGAG
>NW_009744809.1:0-660 GCF_000703405.1 Apaloderma vittatum | reverse complement strand
AGAGTAGACGGAATATAATACAAAAATAAAGTGGCAGCATCAACTGAAGTTCCTTGTTCTCCTGAGTTTGCCAAGGCTTTGTTACTTGGCAGCTTTTCATACAATATTTATTATGGCTGCAATTTTTCCCCATTAACATGTTTTAATCTGGGAAAAAATGTCACATTTTTCTATTTTAAATATACAAAGTCCGACATTTTTTGCGAGCTCATCTTTAGTAGACTGTTTTTTGTTCTAACCTCGGTGGAGTGGGGAAGAGATGCTTCTTCTATCTTCATTTTCCTTTGAAGTCTATACATTCCCTGTGTTTTGGGTTTGTGTGGTATATGGGCTTCTCACAATAGAGTGGAAGTCATAGGGAGTGTTCAAGCCTTAAGCTATTATTGCTCAAAGTACAAGTGGATAGAAAACTTCTTTGCTAATATCAAAGATAGAACAAGTCGTATATCAAAGAAATGGGTCAGAACTGACTCCTTGGGCAGCCCAGGTTCTCTCTGGTGCATCAGCATTTCAAATGAGCAGGTGCACATGTGCAGTGTATACAACAAATTGGATAATCTACTGCTTGATATCTCAAAAACATGAGCATTCAGTCACATGGTACTTTATCACTTACTCCACTAAAGATGATGTACGCTGCAAGCAGCACAGAAAAAAAAA
>NW_009744808.1:0-658 GCF_000703405.1 Apaloderma vittatum | reverse complement strand
AAACAAGACTACATTCCTTGCATAGTTAGAGCTGTAAACCAGATGGACACAAACAGCAATCCAAATGGATTCTGTCGATCACAGCAGAGATGAAGCCTCTCTGTGCAACCTGTGCCAGTGTTGTACCACTCTTGTAAATTTTTTCCTCTAATATTTAATTGAATTTCCCTCACTGTAGCTTATGACTTTGTCCTTTTGTCCTTTTCCCCTGCCTCTCAGTGGAAAACACACAACAGTTCTTCATATGCCTGCTGAAGGCCTATGGCGGGCTTTGAAATCTGTTTTGCCAGTAGCACTGGACTTCCATTCAGTCCATTAGAAAATATGGCAATGTAGAAAATGAAGTATAATGGATGGCCTAGTGAATAAGGAGAAATAGCTGCTTGAAACTGCCAAGCCTAAGAATGCTATGCCATGTAATCAAAATGAGATTTCCATTAATAGTTTGTATCTATTTTTTTTGTATCCATTTTAAATGCATGAGCTGTGTTAGTATTTAGGAATTAGAGTGTATGTCAGACGAGAAGAAGCCTTTAGAGATTAACAACCTTTTCTTGTCTCAGGGAAAATATATGGGACAAGAACAGGATTTTTTGTAGCAAACAGTCTTGGAAAGACTTCCTTGCTATTTTGAGTTAGTTATTCATGAAGCATTTTT
>NW_009744807.1:0-660 GCF_000703405.1 Apaloderma vittatum | reverse complement strand
GGGACGGGGGGTTTGGGATTGAGGGGAAGGAAAGGAGCGGAGACGCTGCCACAGCGGGGGCGATGCCCTCGGGGTGACGCCCCCCGCCATCACCCCCAGGAACCATTACGCTCCGGGCGGGATGTGCCGAGGTCCGCGGCGGGCGGGTCGCCTCAGCGCTGCCGCCGGCCCGAGACGCGAATCACTCGAATGCTTCCTCCGGCAGTGCCTGGCTGAAACCAACGGGGCTGTGGGGTTTTCTTCTTTTTCTTCTTCGCTGAGACCCGTGGGCGCGGCGAAGCTGCCGGCCCTGCCGAGCTGTGCCCCGGCGGAGCCCGGAGCAGCTGCAGCCTCCGGGGGGTCTGCTCGGGCAGGAGCCGGGTCATGTCGGACGAACACGCAGCGTGAGGGTGGGAAAACAAAGTCTAATGTGTTGTGAAGAGCAGCGAAAGGCGATGGGAAAGGGGGAGTGAGAGAAGAGGCGATGGGCAGAGAAGGCTGTCGGCAGTTCGGTGAGGCTGGGGACAGGGAGAGACTGGTGAGAGGGTGGAGGTGACAGGCGGAGGGGTGCTAAGGCGGGGAGAGCAAGGGCAGACTTTAGCTGCGGTGGGTTGCAGAGGTGAAGGAAGGGACAGTGAAGCTGACGATGGAGCAAGTTTACCACCTGTGCAGCTTTTTTTT
>NW_009744806.1:0-643 GCF_000703405.1 Apaloderma vittatum | reverse complement strand
GATCTTTCTTGTGTAAAAGCTGTCAGTAGCACTAAGAGAAAATAGACTGGACTGCATACTTCCCGATAGGTGATGCTGTGTTCTGTGGCCCTATTCTGTATAATTACTAGGTCTGAAGAACAGAAGTGTTAATTCATGTCTTGGCTTGATTAAACTAAGGGTCAGGAGCCTGGATGTAGATAATGTCTTACCGTCCGAAGAGACCTCAAAACAAGGACGGAGGAAGCAGTAGCAAAGTATTTAGTAAAATGAAAAGCGATGTAAAATGTGCAGTGTTTGATTAAGAATGTACAAGGGATAAAATACAAGGCAGGATACATACAAAATAGGAACAGCAGACTTGGAAAAAGACAGGAAGAAACAAGGTTTACTCATTTTTCTTTAAAAAGAAAACATTTAAAAATAAATGTATTAAAAATGACAGGAAAAAGCAGTGTCTTTATGTTTAAAAATGTAAGCATAAGTATAAATAGTAAAATCAAAACAAACAAAGTTCAGACTGTGACATTCACAAATTGTCTACTAAACCACTTGTGCTTTGTTATTACCCTGCATCCTTTCCTTGAATATTTTCAGTATTGTGTCTGTTTGACTTCTAAGCCCAACGGGCAGGAACTCATTCTTGCATAGTTGCACCATTTAG
>NW_009744805.1:0-659 GCF_000703405.1 Apaloderma vittatum | reverse complement strand
TTTTAGAGTTCAATGGAAACGGAGGAGAGTCAAGAGCCAAATTCCACTCTAAGAACACCCTCGAGAGCTGTCATCCACTGCAACATTTGTCAAAGTGATCTCATAATTGTTTTACCGATGCGTTTCTTGAACTTACTTAAGTAACTCACAGTACTCTGCAGGAAATCTGGACAATGAAATATGAAGTTGGACTAATAGTCTGACATGCATTGCAGTTTCTACTGTATCAAAAATATCTTGGTAAGGAGAACAGCAAAGTCTGAAGAATGTGATAGGGTGGCTCAACTGGAAAGAAGACCGCAGAGGGAGAGGGTGAGAAGAAACAAGTGGATCAGCCTTTGAAGCTCACTCTAGAGGGAAATGCACCAGCCCTGGGGAGGTATCCCTGTAACATGGAGTGGGGCTCTTCCTCCCTCCCAAAGGGTCCTTAGGAGCCACACAGGTATTTAGAGGGGCATAAGATGGTGGGCTTTTTAGAAGGGGCTAAGATGGAGGCCAGAGTCTCAGCACTTTAATAGTGTTCACATTCACTGAAAAAAAAAAACCAGCTGCAGAATTAATTTCACACAGGAGAGAAGCAGCTTGTCAATTCTCAAAGGCTTGCGGACAAGACTTTTCAGCATCAGTTTAGAGTCATCCAGGCATTTTGTCTTGTAAAA
>NW_009744804.1:0-658 GCF_000703405.1 Apaloderma vittatum | reverse complement strand
TTGTCTTTTATATATATATATATATAAAAACACTAATCACAGTAATCCAGTGTGAATATATTAGTATAGATTAATGCAGAGTTTGTAAGTACAAGGAGCTTCAGTCTATGAAAACCAGGTGATGCTAAAAATTCTCTCTTGCTTAGCATGTGCAGCAGATGATAGAGGCTTCGGGGGTATTTTTGACGTGATTACCTCAATACTTTCCTTTACAGCTGACACTAATGAATATAACATGACTCAGTCATTCATTTGGAGTTTACATAGTCCTTTAAATGTCCCTGAACATGGGAGTGAATCCTAACAGGTACTCGGTGGCTCTCAGTGAAAGACAGTGAAGGCAGTGAAGGTGATAGATGCTCAGCACTCCACACAGCTCTCTGCAGAACTGATCCAAAACTGAATATACCCTAGAGTGTACAAACTAAAATTGGTTCAAATACAGTTAGTCACAGCACTTCAGGGAAAAGTAACAGATTCTTTCCCTCAAAGCAGCGAAACACACACGTGCATGTATATTCATATGTGTATATATTTATACACTTTCATGAAATTCATACTTAGAGAAGTGCTAAAGTACTACTTTGGGAAAGTCAGTACATGAAAAATAAATACATGTTCATATAACTTTAAGGCCAAGTTGGACAGAGCCTTGAGT
>NW_009744803.1:0-654 GCF_000703405.1 Apaloderma vittatum | reverse complement strand
AAAAAAAATGGAGGCATAACTGAAGTGAACAATGAAATGAAGAAAAGGCCTGGAGTCACAGAAACTCTTGTGTCTTTAAATAACCTGGTGAATGGTACTTCTGAGTACTAAGCTGCATATCTGGCAAAGCACTTCAAAATAGACTAAAACTCTCTTCTCTGAATTCTTTCTTTATAATCTAACTTGTCTCCTGAATGACAGAGGACTCCTGCAGAAGTGACAGCACTGCATATCTGGTAATTTTGCATTTGGAAATCGATCCAAGATTTATCACCCATTCTTGTATGCGGATGGATACACACAGTTTTGTGTCTTTTCTTACTTCCTGACTTAAAGCCTTATTTCCCAATTCAATCCTCTTATTAGATGCACTTGTCTGGAATCCTGTTTTATCAGTTACTCAGAGATAGGGTATGGCTTCAAACACTGTTAATGAAATACTGCTTTCAGCTGAGGAACCTTAAGCCAGAAGTTCTAAGTGAAACACCCACTCAGATGCATTTCCTCTAGCAACTACTCCACCTCCGAGAAACCCGTTTCTTTTTTCTGAAGGACTCTGAAAGAGAAGATCAGGTTTTAAGACTTGGCTGAATACATTGAAGATGGAGTGACTTGAGGCTACAGACAGTGCCATAACAGTCTCAGTTGTTCCCT
>NW_009744802.1:0-654 GCF_000703405.1 Apaloderma vittatum | reverse complement strand
AATAGCACAGTTTACCCCTACAAACCTTCCACTGTGATAGCTTTGTCTTGCAGTCCATCCTCTGCTCTGTTACAAAACCAGCAAGGAATATGTGTCTTCACACATGCACAACCTCGTCAGGACTCTTACTCAACTTAGTATTTGAAAACAGATCCTCGGGCTTAGTGAACTTGCAATGAATACCTCTACCAAATCTCTCCAGCGTGTAAATGTTCCTTCCTTAGGGAAGATGCTAAAATCAAAGGTGAAGAAATTTAACTGTGGGTTGATTCCTCTAGTTCTTCATCCAGCTTGAGGCTGAAAGGACAACAGACAAACGTGAGAGCTTTCTTTTCTTCCCCAGTGTGGATAGATCAAATGTGAATTGCTACAGAACTTTGAAACAGATTAGGATTTCAAGAAGTCTTTTCTCACGTAAAGGCTATGGCTGTATTGCAATCACAGTATCTCAAATAGATATTCTAGGCTGGCTTCAGACCACTTAGATCCTGGGTGGCATGACGATCATTTTTGGCCTGCAGCCCAAATGTTTACTTGGTGTGTGGGGAAGCCTTTGTGGCCTATGCTGGGTTCTCTGGCTCCACTGCCAAGAGTGGCTGAAGCAGGCAGCTAGTGGCTGTTTAAATCCCCAGCTTCCACAGCACACACACACAC
>NW_009744801.1:0-642 GCF_000703405.1 Apaloderma vittatum | reverse complement strand
GCGCACCCTTGTCCTCACTCAAATCAATTTGCCCAGAACACTGTCTCTTGCAAGGGAGCTGGCTGTGGCTGAGAACTCCAGTTTAAATGCTAGGAGTGTCCAGAAAAAGTCTTTTTGGAGCCATAGAGCAAAGAATGGCTGTAGACTGGAGACAGAGAAGTGCTTGGAAAGGAGATCACTTCACTTTCAGTGGCTGATATCTGGATTGTGCCTGGCTTACTGTTAAAGGTTCCGGTAGGAGATGCATAAGCAGTTCCTGATGAAGAACACTTCCCTTCGTTGTTCCTGTTGCTGGAGCACTGGAAACCCCTCCTCCATTTGCAGTGGTAACCACTGGTGGTATTTATAGACCACATTCATACTTCAACATGCAGACATGCATCTCACTGAGAACTGAAGATGTCAGCAGTGCTTTCACTGTTCCTCTTAGGATTTATTCTAAGTTATTTTTGGGTATCTTGTATAACTGATCTCTTAAGCCCTCTTAAGTTTAATTTTAGACTTGGCAGAGTTTATCCTGCTGTGTTGCCCTTTTCCAGATGCATCTTCTCCTCATAACCAGGCTCCTGGAGAGTCTTTAGAGACTACAGAAAAGGCTGTTTAGAGATGCAACAAGAACAGTGTCTAGGATTCCTCCCCTTG
>NW_009744800.1:0-656 GCF_000703405.1 Apaloderma vittatum | reverse complement strand
TTTCAGGAGGAAGAACCACCAGGAGGCTCAGACTGGGATGCAACATTTCTTTAATGAGAACAGCAAGCGTGCATATTGACGGGAGGGGGAAGAGTGCCGAGCATCAGAGTTCAAGGGCTCCACAGGGCAGGAGGCCATCATCACCCTGTGCAGTGGGACGCAAGGGGCCTGCAAGGTGCTCCTTTCTCCCCACGGCAGCTGCAGCCGGGGACGATCCTCTCCCATTTAGAGCAGGGTGGGCGAAGTAGGTTGCTTGGTCAAGGGCAGAAGCTACAAAGGCTGGGAGGGAGGAGGAAGCGACTACCAGGCGGTAGCCAGGAAAGCACAGGGAAGATAAGAGAAAGAAATTCATCATGTCAGGGAGTGATACACGGCTTCCTTCCACTCAGGGGCGGAGGCAGGTGTCCCATGCACTGGGAAAGCACAGGCGTCGCCCCTGTCTTGGATCCAGATCTCGTTTCTCCGTTCCGGGTTGGTCTTTCCAGCACGAGCGATCCGCTGGCCCTACCAGCACACGTTGCACGAACGCAGAGGCCCACACAGAGCGCTGCCCAGGCCTGCGAACCTCCCAAATCCAAGGGAGCCCCCGGAGGAGGTGGGAACCCCGCTGGCGCTGAGGGAGCTGCCAACAGCAGCTGACAGAGACGATCCCACCG
>NW_009744799.1:0-650 GCF_000703405.1 Apaloderma vittatum | reverse complement strand
AAAAAACCCCAATTATACTATATTGAACTGCTTGTCTTGTTTGGTGCTCAGATATTGCTAAAATAGTTCCTTGGACGCTTGTTTTTCTGTAATAGACAACACATTTAGCTTTTTTCCGTACAGAAGATGAACGTGAAAAGAATCTCTAAAAATTCATGCATCAGCACAGGCTCAGTGGGTACAGACTGCAGTCAACTGCCGAACACAGAAAACGTTCAGGGTTACTCCAGCTCATGCTCGGCACTGAGTGCCCGGCCGTGCGCCCGCAGCCTCACACCGACGTGACTCGCGCTGTGGCACCTCCACAGTCACAGGGCAGGGAGACAGCCTGCTTGGCCTAACACGAGTGAACTGAAAAAATGAGCTGTCCATCAGGAAACAGAGACAGGGAAGACACAAGACCTCTCCAGTGGCTGACCAGCTTTAGGTGAAGCAGACAGAGAAATATTCTAATTGCATTACAGGGATTCTTATCAGGAGAAAGCATTACACCTACGACAAGGACACAGAATTACTTTATTCTATCTCCCACTCCCATAAACAGATAAAAAAACACTATCAGCCTTTCCAAAGCATCATAAATCAAAAGAGATTCCTGAAGAAAAAATTAACTTTGTATTTTATCAATCTGGATTACTCCTAATGCATGG
>NW_009744798.1:0-657 GCF_000703405.1 Apaloderma vittatum | reverse complement strand
TATTTTAAAAAATCCTTTTGAAATAGAAAAAAACCCAAAATAGAAAAAAACCAAAACATTTCGAAAAGGTATCCTTGTGTTTTGAGTCCAGCATTACTTGGACATTTCATAACTCAGGATCTGATTTATTTATTACCACACAAAATAGCATTCAGGTATTTTTTTGCCTGTCTGCATTTTCTCAAAATCTACCTCAGTAGAAAATAACTTCTTTAGCTGATTCATGGTTCTGCAACTTCAAAACTTAGCAGCTGTCTGTGATTCAGCATCACACTGTCTGAAGTGCAGGAACTCTGAAAAGACAACAGTTTTATGTAACCACTGCATTTCTTCTTACAACACTTACTGGGGCATTATGTAGAGGACAAGTTCTGAGAGATGTCTTAAGGAAAGCCGTGGTTTTATTTATTTAAAAAAGGAAGATCCAACAAGTCTTTTAGCTTTTGAGTTGTACTTATTCTTTCTTTATTTAGAAAATGAGTGGCAGCAATTTGGAAGTATCTCACTCAGTCAATGTAATACCGCTAATAATTGACTGATCCCCTGGTGGGATGGGAGAGAGAATCAGAAAAGTGAGAAAACTCATGCGTTGGGGTAAAGGCAGTTTAATAGGTAAAGAAAAGCTCGCAAGCAAAGCAAAACAAGGAATACATTCAC
>NW_009744797.1:0-657 GCF_000703405.1 Apaloderma vittatum | reverse complement strand
TGAAAAACTGGCATGGCTGAAAGAACCAAGAAGCAGTGTCAGGTACTTGCGAGCCAATTTATTATACCCATGCATTGCTTTGAACAAAAGAAAGTGGATAAATGTAAGAATAAGTAAGACATTTACCAGCCAAGAAACTAGTACCTAAAGACTGTCAACAAGAGACAAAAAGACAGCTATAGAGAAAAACATGCTGTAAAACACATTACAGCTTGGGAAGAGAAGGATTTCAATCTGAAAAGGATTTTATGAGATTTACCAGTGCCTGAGAGACAGGAAGGGAAACAGTAGCATGCTGAAAGCTGAAATAAAGATAGTTCTGTGGAGTGATGTTTCCTGGCCCTTGGCACTGGTCAATGCCCAGTAGTTCACTTGCAAAGAGAGATTAAACAGAGTATAACAACTAACAAGTAAAGCTGCACTGTACTCAGGAGAACTGGAGGAGGCTGAGATGGATCTGAACATTTTGTATCGTGTTTTCTGCTTATATAAGGCAGCACAGCTTTGTTCCCATCTATGACCAACAGCATCCATGCTGGCCTGTCACTCTGGCCTGTTCTCCTGCCTATCAACTGGTGCCCCAAGTTTGGCATCATGTGCAAACCCCACAGAAGCGAATTCTGTTGCCTCCTCCAGATCATTGACAAAGATGTTAAA
>NW_009744796.1:0-654 GCF_000703405.1 Apaloderma vittatum | reverse complement strand
CAAATTCTGAAAATACACAGAGTAATTATTTTTAGAATGCAAATGAATGGGGAACATACATATTGTGATATATCCAGATTTACTCTGGGGTTCTTATAGCAAAACAAATCAACTTGTGACTTTGCAACAAGAACAGAATAAAAGTAGTTACAACAGGCTATTCTTGTGCTAATTCTACCCAGAAGAACTCAAGATTAGTATTTAGGAATGTCCAGGAAGTTAAGTGCAAACATTATGCTGTGTAATTAAGATGGCAGGTTGCCCAGTTGAACAAAATTTATATGGAAATATCATTATCCAAATAATACTGTCTATGAACACATTTTCCCTTTGCTGAATTAATTTACTTGTATGTTAGAATATTTGAATTTGACTCTGCAAACCTTTTTTGTTCCATGCCTCGGCTGAGGTTTCAGTGTCTTTACTTCCGCCTGCCTCCGGGTCTCCTGAAGACTGCTTTATCAGACTTTTTACCCTCATCTTCTTTTCAATGAGTTCCTGCTGTTTATCCACAAGCTCCTGAATCTGCATCTCCACTGCCTGCAGCTCATTTTCAATGGAAGCCAGTACCTCCTCTAGTACTGAAGGGAAAAGCAAGGTGAAGGCAGAACAGAGACTACAATAAACTGCTAATCCCAGTTTTAAGGGATATTT
>NW_009744795.1:0-656 GCF_000703405.1 Apaloderma vittatum | reverse complement strand
TCCGCGCTCGCTTCTGTCATCACGTCCTGCCACCAGCTGGAGGGGGTGGACGTTAAAGCTTTTGTGGATGCCCCTTTAGTCCATCTTGGAGACTCTTGGACTTCTTGATAGAAAATCCCTCTGGGGACTACTCAGCTACTTCTCACAGGCCAAATGGGGCGCAGTCCTTCTGGGCACGCTTTTGTGACCTCCCTGTAAACTCTGGCAGCTGCTCACCAGACAGGACGTATTTTCTGGGTTCATCTCGGAAGGATTTATGGCCAGGCAGGGAGTTCCTGCTGCCCACCTGGATTTTCAAACTGTTGCTTGGAGCGTTGAGCTTCTGTGCACTGATACGGGCCGCATTTGCCACTTCATTTTGTGTTTCCAGTCCTCAATCCAAGCAGGACTGGCTTCTTGCAGTTGCTGATTTCTTAAGCCGTGTGTGCTCAAGCCGGGCAGAAGAAAAGCAGCTCTAAAGTCTTGCCGGTCATGTTTAAAACCAGCTGAATTTGTCTGATCTCTCTTGTCTCCTAATGTTTTGCATTACAAGAAACAAGAAGCAAAAGAAACTATTCAAGATGCTGAATACCAAAACCTTTACCTTTCTAGTTGCTTTCTCCTTTTAGCGGTTGTATCTCTTGCCTTAAGATGCCAGTTTAATTCATTTTCAAGAG
>NW_009744794.1:0-655 GCF_000703405.1 Apaloderma vittatum | reverse complement strand
AAAAAAAAAAAAAAAGGTTTTGAAGGGCCACTGGGACTCTGACTAGGAATAAAAGATAGTATTAGGATAAAGCAGTCTTGAAACAGCAAGCATGAAGAAAACTTCCCAGACAGAAATGAACCTATTGGAAGTTATAAACTGGGAACAGAAAAATCCATTTCTCCTTCTTTTGTGATTTGATTCATCAATGATTTCCCCAAAGAAGCTAATGTAAAGGTATCAGGCAACCCACAGCTTTCACTCGTATCCAAATGTTGTTATAATGCTGCTTCATGTCTGAAGAGCAGGACAGATCCTTTTAGTACTCAGGACATCTTACGGTTTTTACCCTTAGAAACACATTTTAAAAGTCTGATATTATTTGCCTAAGACCATGGAGCAAGTCTTCACTAAAACAAAGCCCATCTACATCCCAACCTTATGGTTTCTTCACACATGGATGTTGAGTAATACTCATTCAAATCCAAGCTATAAATTAGCTGAAAAGAACTTCTTAAAGGATCTGAAAGGCTATGGGCTTAGGTACATTCCTCTTTGTCAAGAAAACCATGGTCATCATGATTTTGTTTTTCTAAATTGCATGCACATGTCACAGGTGAGAAAAAAGAAACTTCACAGTCTATGTCTATAAATTAGACTGTAAATTTATTAAAAA
>NW_009744793.1:0-652 GCF_000703405.1 Apaloderma vittatum | reverse complement strand
CCAAAAAAAAAAAAAAAAAAGCCAAGCTCCTCTTGCAGAATCAGATACTTGAAAGCAATGAGAGAAAAACTATTCCTATTAGAAGGTAGGTTTGTTGGAAGGAAATGCCATCTGAAAAATCTAATTACCTGAGAATATAGTCTTAAGAAAAATGTTTGTTTCCTATCTTAAGTTTGGCAAGCATGTTGAACACCAGTAAGAACAATGAAAGTGTAACAATAGGTACCAAATATATTTGTTTAAATATAAACTAGAAACTTTGTCTCAGATTACTCTAAATTAATGAGCTTTTTACTCTTTCAAGTAATATATATATAAACCCTCAGAAAAACAACATTCTTCTGATAAACAGAAGGCTATTTGATGTATCTTGGGGCATTTTATCAGGTTCAGGCATTCTGTCTGTTGATAATAACAAAAACATCAGCACTTTTTGAACTAAATTCTTCTTTTCATTGGATTTTCTTGACTAAGAATACTACTTTAATGGATGCTATACAAAGACAACAGCTTCAGCTGAGATGCATAAACACCATAGGTTTAGATACCTCCAGCTGACATTGAAATGTAGCCAATCAGTGTATCTGCTTACAGACAATTTATTATTCATTGTTAAATAATCATTTGAACAAAGAACATCGTTCTGAGTTTT
>NW_009744792.1:0-651 GCF_000703405.1 Apaloderma vittatum | reverse complement strand
GCACACCTTTGTTTCTTTTATGTAAGTATTTTGTTAAATTTCCAATATTCAGTATTTCATGAAATTTGAAGAAACAAGTTAATGGCAAATACAATATTTCTTAATATTTTAAAAATTAAATTAACGTATTTTGATTTCCATTAAATATTTGCTTTCAAGTAGCAAGCGAGAATTTCACAATTACATTCGTTAATTTGTACTAGGAAAGAAGGAGGGGAAAAAAATTACTGTAACATGCAGGGAATGATTCAATTTGTAAGTATTTTACTTTTAAGTTCTGACAACTGTATTATTACTTTTATTATCTCAGCAATTTTAATCGGAATTCAGTAAATCATTCTATGTGTCTTTAAATCTCTTAAAAAACATAAAGCTTGAATAATCCTGTCACACCTTATAAGATACCTTGCTAGTGAAGTAAGGAAGGCAGATACGAAGAAAAGAAAACTTACTGGAGAAAAGCAGAGGACGACATGCAAGTTCTTCCTTGCTCGAGTTAAAAAATATTCATAAAGATTATCAAACGTAGGAGGACACCGAGGCATCTCTTTTTTCATTACAGGTAGTAATTTTTCTGTGATTTCATCCAATTCATCCCGAGCAAATAAATTAGAAATCTTTTACAAAATGAAGATTGATTAGAAAATAGAG
>NW_009744791.1:0-654 GCF_000703405.1 Apaloderma vittatum | reverse complement strand
CCCTTGTCCTATCACTCGCCCCTAGGGAGAACAGACCAACCCCCACCCCTCTGCAACCTCCTTTCAGGCTGGTGCAGAGGGATAAGGCCTCAGTCTCCTCCAGGCTCCACAGCCCCAGATCCCTCAGACGTTCCTCCACACAATGAGGTGTGACCGAGTTTCGGTTTAGCACTGTACAACACAAACCGCTTTCTGTCTGGCTGCTCTGAACAGGCATTATATGGAGATGGCCTCCAAAGAACATCGAATTACAAGGTCAGCCACTTGAAAACTAAGGAATGGCAGACTCGCCATAGCCATTGACTGAATGAAAGTCCAAAAATAGAAAAATCGTGTAATAATAAACTTCAGCTCTTTCTTGCTTTGATAGCAGCCCTCTAAGAACTTCAGAAAAGAAATCAGTAGACATAGCTCTTTTGTTTTGCAACTAGAAAGTAAGGGGCAAATGGATGGAAATGATGTGCTCAACATGACCTGGCTGAGAATGAAACCTCTTCCCCGTGATTCCTCCGCTCACCACGGTACCTCCAAGCAAAATGCCACAGCATGCATGCATTTGCATAAAGGGTGAAGGTGACAGTGCGAGAATGTCTTCTCCCAAATTAACAGAAAAATAATACAGTTTTAAGTTAGTTCTTTTTCTATTTTCCCTAC
>NW_009744790.1:0-656 GCF_000703405.1 Apaloderma vittatum | reverse complement strand
TATAGGCTGTGCAAGCTCTTAAATGGCCAGGTAAATAGAGTTGCAGGTTCCTAGGCTGTGCGCCACTCTGGGTCACCTGGAAGCTTGCAGCACCCAAATCCAAAATTTACACCACAACATCCACTTGAGAAACATTTTGATGTTCGCAGCCATACGCAGACTGGAACACAAGCCCTTGGGGCCTTTACCTCCTTTAGCAACATTTCCAGAGGGATTTGAAATGTGTTGCTTGAGTCTTTCCTATGAGCGTTCCTCGTTGGGATGCGCTAAACCTTGAAGCGCTGTCCTGCTGGCCTTTCCTGGTTTGTCAGGTCAGCCTCTACACATAACTCGAAGGAACCTTTCTTAGGGACAGAGATGTGAGCTAAATCACCAAGAGACCAACATTCAAATGTTTTCCGGTGGACGGTTTTTAAATTAGGGAAAGGCTTCGTGCCAGAACTTGAATCCGAGTCTTAGCAGGGCTTGAGATAGCTGCAGAAATTTCTGTTTGTTTTCCATGCACCTCGCTGAGCGACAGGCAAAACACTGAACTGCCCTGGCAAGCCTTGTCGCCAGCTCTGCAGATCTTGGACCTCACTTTGGTGTTCATCAGCTTCAGCTCGTCTCCAACAGATGGGCTATTTTCTTTTCATTGGCTTATCCCTTCGGTTTTG
>NW_009744789.1:0-645 GCF_000703405.1 Apaloderma vittatum | reverse complement strand
GACAATAGAGTGAATAAATGTAAACTATTGAGTGAATAAATGTAAACTATTTTCCAATTGAGAAAATACCCCCAAACCTTTCCCAAAGCATCACCCGAAGAATAACCATCCTGAATTAGATCCATGGTCCACAGCATCCACTTTTATATCCATTGCAGTAGCTTCATGGAAAGGTTTAAGACAACACAGAAACAATAGTTGGTAGGCCATTAGCTTGAACTCACAATAGTATTTCAGGTGTTTCAGGTATTTCAGGCTATTGATTTTCTTTACAATATTTCTCTGTTGTTTTCTGCATGTGCAACCTTGCTTGTCACCTTCTGTGTGCTGATTTATGGTGAACCTGAACCTTACTGATTTGTTCTTGTCTGTTAGTGCATTAAGAAGGCTGAAACATGTAGAGCAATGGCTCTTGCTGAATCAGTCCTCCTGTCTTAGGGGAACATGTGCAAGTATTTCTGTTCTCTGGAAGACGGCAACTCCCTCAGAGCGTTAGACTACTTAAAAAAGACTGCTTGCAAAACACCATAGAAAGAAATCCAGAGCTATCACATTCAGTTAAAAAATTCCAATTGAGAAATTCCAATATTCAAGTGGGTAATAGAGTCTGTGATCATGGAATAATTAATTTTCACTAGGAGAACT
>NW_009744788.1:0-652 GCF_000703405.1 Apaloderma vittatum | reverse complement strand
CACAAGGGCACATTGCTGGCTCATGGTCAGCAGGGTGTCCACCAGAACAGTTATTGCAAGAAGGAGCAAAAGGACTCTGGCTGCAGTTCCACCAGACATTGGCTTTATTGACAAAACCAGACCATGACATCTCTGGTTCCCTGGCAGTTGCCTGCCCACTCCTATGGCTCAAGTCTTTGCCCCTCAGAGCAGTCTGTAAGAACATCGGGAAGAACATTGGAAAGTAAATCAAGCCTTGGGGGTAGTTCCACTTAATAATCACCCCCTCCTAAAAGGGTGTGTTTTCAACCCTGCTTACTTCAGTGATCAGCTCCAGCGTGCAGTCTTACCAACTGCTGCATCAGCACTTCGAAGGTGACAAGCAGCATTACAGGAACAAAAACAAAGGCTGTGGGCAGAAACTTCCTGCTCTGTTTTTCACAGACACCCTGTTGAACCCTCCCCAGCATATCAGCATCTGCCAGGGCAGGCTGGCCAGGTTGCTGCCTGCAGCACCCAGGGCTGGGGTTCTGTGCTCAGAAGAGGTAGATCCGTGCACCACTGAGACGCAGCTCAGGCTCACATATGTGCTCACATCAATCCACACACACGATGGAGGTTCAGCCAGCCGCAGGCAGGTGGGCAGCACCCAGCCGAGTGTAAAGGCTGTTGG
>NW_009744787.1:0-653 GCF_000703405.1 Apaloderma vittatum | reverse complement strand
TTTCTTAGAAATAAAACATTTATTTCTTGCATCTGAGATCTGCTGTCAAGCACTCTTACACATGTCTCATGGAAGTTAAGAAAACTGGTAGCTAGATCTCTCAAGAGCCTGACTGATTTCTATTCCTAATACTTCACCAGCCTTATTGCTAAAAGCCTTAATTAAACAAGAAATACCTCAAGATGTTTAGCACTGAGCTACACCAGGGAGCTCTACAGAAGATAATTTACTCTTCTGAGAAACCAAACAGCTTCTGGTACCTGTGTCAGCTCAGTGGTTTTACACTGCGCTGGAGTGTGTGATGTAGACATTGCGTGCAAACACGTGCAAGGGTAGTGGGAACAGCTGAGGGTCCTTGTTAAAACCAGCATCAACTGAGTTTACAAGTGCAGTGTAGGTCCATTTTGGGGGTGACAGTGGCTTTGTGAGAGAGAATCTCCCTCTTGAGAGCAGAAACTCATAAATTTCTGGGGACGTGATTGTCTCTCACTAACAGAGGTCCTGTCCTTCAAACTGAGCCATTAGTTAGAAGGTGAGAAACATGGTCTCTGTTCTTGAGCCTTCCACTTCTCTTGGACAGGTCAAGTCCATCCGATGTGTCTTAAAATTGAGCTGAGGATGCTGCATTTTGCTTCTACAGCACTGAGAAATAT
>NW_009744786.1:0-652 GCF_000703405.1 Apaloderma vittatum | reverse complement strand
GGGAGCAGAAGTGGAACCTCTTTGGGGTTCTTCATGTCAGGAACCTGCACCTGATGCCTGTCACTGTGCTGGAAAGGCATCTCTGGGGCAGAGCTCCCCAGTTCATAGGAATGACTCCAATGGATGCATTTTCTCTTTGATTTGTAGTCGGAATAATTAAGTATCTCTCTGTTAAGGTGTAAGTTAGCACTGAATTCTCACATTGGTAGCTTTAAGACATTACCTACATTAATGAGATACTGCAAGAGAGGGTGAATAGAAAGGTTGACTATGAATATCATCATCTAGGGGAAATAATTTTGAAGTTGATATTTATAGCAATTAGGAAATTGTCTGAGATTTTGATCATTCAAAGAAGCATGAACATAAACTTTAAATCTGTGACTTGTCACACCGAAGGCAGTTCTGTGACTACAAGTGACATTGCTTTTATGTTAAGAATCATCATACCTAAAGTTAGACTGGAATTTTTTTCTTTTTTAAAGCATAGGTGTGCAGATTCTTTCTCCTCCCACAAAAAGCCCATATTTACTCTGTATTTGAGCTGACAGAGCTAAGCCAGTTGTCTGAGACTATTGTACAGTAAAATTGTTTTTCACTCTTGACAGTTGATTAACACAGCAAGTTCCCCAATCAGCTGACCAGCTAGTTG
>NW_009744785.1:0-648 GCF_000703405.1 Apaloderma vittatum | reverse complement strand
GGAAGCAATGACTGTTCAGGTTGGTTGTAAAGAATTGCTTAAGATGATCACAGGCAAAAGGGATAGTTAATCAGGTAGATTTTTGTTGAAATCTCTGGGCTTTAATAGCTTTAGTGTGTGATTTTTATTATACTTCTGGTGAGAAGGTGCAGGGCATTGTCTGGGTTTTACTTTTTCCTCTAAATATGACTGCATGGATGGACAAGGAATGAAAGATAAGCTTGGATATGCTTTCTATTAAAGTAAAAGAAGAATTCATGGGATGTGGTCTGGAGTTTTTTGTTTGTTTTCACCATGGAGCTAATTTAGATTACAGCTCTTCAGAGTTGCATTGGCAGAGCTGAGTGGGTGGAAGATATGGGAACAGGGTGAGGAGGAATAAGCATGTAGGACTTGCTGTATGTCAGTCCAGAAATTATTCTCTCTAATATGAAGCCCTTTATCATTTTTTACATTTTATATCCCCAGCATATTAAACCAAACTGATACTGATTTAAGTAACCAGACTTATTTTTTTTGGCACACCCTCACATTTTTCTGGGAAAGTGCACAGGAGAATGTGGTACTGATGGTGTTTTCTAATCTCGAAGAAAAGGAAAATCTGAAATTGTACTTTCTAGTTCCTTTAATTTTGCAGTTTTTTTTTTT
>NW_009744784.1:0-645 GCF_000703405.1 Apaloderma vittatum | reverse complement strand
AGCATGGGAAATCTGTAATTAAATCTAAATAGGCTCTTCTGTTAATGCAGAGTGAAGTGACCCCATTATCAGCAAAGCAGTGATAACCGATAGGAACTGAAGCTTTGTCCTCCAAAAGGCCTCTTGGCACACTCAGGACCAGCCAGCTCTGGGGATCAGTCTGTTGGCCGACCACCTTGCTGCTTAATGGCAGAATTCCCCCAAAAGGCCTCTCTCGTACACACAGAGCAATACAACAGCACACCCACAGCAAGGCCCTCCTGAAAAATGTGACGTTGCCCTCTTCGATTACAGCGTAGGGACTACTTGCAGATTTCAAATGCCCTGCGCAAGCATAAACCATCTAAGTCTTCCCAAAGGGGTCAGGCCTTCCTCGCTCTCTGCAGCCTGCAAGAAACCTTGATCCAGCTCTCACTGGTCCCCCAGGACAGCAGCTCTCTGGGAATGCTTCATGAGGTTTCAGTAAAACCTGCCTTCTGGGCTTGGCTGCCCTCACCGTCCTCATTTTCTACCCTCTCCAGGGGTATCATGCACCCTCTGTCCCTGAACCACATTTGGCAGCAGACTGCCTTGGAACCCAGTGGAAAACACACTACCTCACATCCAGGAGTTAGAGGACAGGCAGATCTCTTGTCCTAGTTACAA
>NW_009744783.1:0-651 GCF_000703405.1 Apaloderma vittatum | reverse complement strand
GCCAGGGCTTGACAACTCTTTTGGTGAAGAATTTCTTCCCAATATCCAAGCTAAACCTCCCTGGCATCATCCCAGCTGGTTAGCACCGCCCTCTACAACAAGAGCACCAGCTTCCCAGCATCCTAGTCTTCAGAGAAGAATGATATTGAACAATAAAAAACATACCCATAAAAAGTTAAACATAAACCCATGACCTGGCACATGCAAGTGTTTACCTGATGAAACCACCTCTGCAGCCAGCGTGAGAGACAAATCAGAAAATGTGATTTTGACTTCGAGCGTCGGTTGCTGACTTCAGAGAACCAGAGTCGCAGCAGCCTGATTCACTAAACCTCTTGGAGAAGGCAAGCGGTCTCAAGTACCTCTCAAAATCATCCAGTTATTACTAAAGTTTCATTTGGGGAGATTTTTGTTTATAACAAGCAGTTGGGACACAAACTAATTTTGGGACCACGCTTTTGGAGACTGAAAGATGGACCCACTCAATACACCTGCTACACAAAGCCCAACTATTCTTTCTACCTTATGGCTCAGGGAAATAAAAGCAACCTTATCTACAGGTAGTCTTTGCAAATTTTAGTGCAGCTTTCCTCCTCTTCCCACCCCCAGCGCACACACGCTGCATCTTCCGTTGAGGCACGAGCGCCAAAC
>NW_009744782.1:0-643 GCF_000703405.1 Apaloderma vittatum | reverse complement strand
AGGTAAATGGCGATTGCTGCATGATCTCAGAAAGGTAAATGCTCAGATGCAAACTATGGGTGCACTACAACCTGGACTCCCCACACCGACAATGATACCTGAAAAATGGTTCATTGTTGTAATAGACCTGAAAGATTGCTTTTTTACCATCCCTTTGCATGAGAACGATACCCAGCGTTTTGCATTTACCCTCCCTGCCATTAATCATGCAGCACCCAGCCAACGATTTGAATGGCTAGTACTGCCTCAGGGAATGAAAAACTCACCGACCCTGTGTCAACTGTATGTCGATTGGGCCTTACGCCCTATACGTGACAAATTTCGTTTTGCACTCATCTATCATTATATGGATGATATTTTAATTGCCTCTCAAGATTGTTTTACAGATGATGACCTACAATGGGTTCAACACTGTTTGGCTAAAAATGGTCTGGTGGTTGCTCCAGAAAAAATACAGCGTTCAGCTCCTTGGAAATACTTAGGATGGGTAATTACAGATGCAACAATTCGTCCACAAAAAATAGAAATACAGGACAACATAAAAACTTTACGTGATGCTCAAAAGTTATTGGGTGATCTGCAATGGGTACGTAAAATCGTTGGAATTAACAATACTGATTTGCAGCCTTTTCTTTCCTGGCTA
>NW_009744781.1:0-648 GCF_000703405.1 Apaloderma vittatum | reverse complement strand
GATCTGTATTCTGGGGATAATTTGGAGAACTGTTCCTCTTTGAGAACAACAAATGATTATTTTCTGTTTCCATAATATTATCGTGGCAAAACTTAAGAGTAGTATCATATGAAAACACTATCCTCACCCCTGCCTTGATGACAACTATTCCTTCTTTCATAAATGAGGCACCAAATTGTTTCATCTCTTAAAAATGTGTCTACAATATTTATCAAACAATACGAGATTTATTCTCTTTCAATGAGCAGACCTCACCAGAAATGATCAATTTCCCTGTAGGAAATTTATAGAAACAGAAGCTGAGCCTAAACTTTCAAGCTCTTGACCTTCAGCAAGCAGTTTGATAGGCTTCCCATTATCTAGGCAGCTAGAACCTCTAGGCTGCTCAACATTTTGTCTATTGGACAGAAACACAATGGGGACTCTGGAGGTTCCCAGAATAATGCCTACCATCCCATCTGTTTCAACACACAGACTATAGGACAAGGGTTACTGTCTGGTCTCTAGGGCTCCTTCTTTTATTCAGATATGCCATAACTAATATCAAAAGAGATGCGTCTTTTCCTATCCAGTATTAGGCTAGGAATCCTTCCCTCTCTCTTCTCAGTGTCAGCCTTACATCATCGCTACCTCCTACCTGTCTGAAGG
>NW_009744780.1:0-651 GCF_000703405.1 Apaloderma vittatum | reverse complement strand
ATGTTCACCTGTGTGACTGTGAGGAGCATTGTTTCCAATGTGTCGTGGTTTGGGGAACATAAGGATTTTTCGTCTGCTTGCCCATTTTTGCAGGAAATGTAAGATCTAGGCATTTCAAATTCAATCTTGATTGTATTAAAATAAATGTGTTTAGAAAAAAAAACAGTCTGAATTCAAATAATCTTCTGGCATTAAGCACCTCCTCAGTCTGCTGAGCTGTGCAGCAAAGAGGATCTCTTCATAGCCTTATCCACAGTAGGTAGAAGGCAAATACCGACGTTGAGTTTCTATCTATCTCGTATGGTCTTTTCTACTTGGATTTTTATGTATAGTTGTTCTTTAAAAGGTGATGGAAGTTGTTAGCTCCTTCTTTCTTATGTGCTGCCATCCTGTTCTAAGTCCTCTGTTATTTTTCGTGCTTCTTGCTAATGGCAGATATCATAAGGGGGTAGGGCCTGACAGTGAAATCAATGACTTCTATTAATTAATTGCCTGTAGGGAATGTTTAGAATATCTCATTTTTTTCTCTAAGGTTAGAGCTGTGCAAAACTACTCTAACTTTCCTTCAGTTAGAGTACTTTGAGTTCAGCACAGATAAACGTAGATCTCTCAGTTGATTGCCAAGCAGGGAAGACACTTCAGAGGCTTTTC
>NW_009744779.1:0-647 GCF_000703405.1 Apaloderma vittatum | reverse complement strand
AAATACAAGGCATGTCCAATTGGTTGTGGATCTTGCCACAATAAAATACCAAGAAGGCCAGAATGACTTCAGGAGGAGGTTAAATCCATAGAGGTTAAACTCAGGGACTGTGAAACGTGATGATCTGGCTTCTTAAGCTAGACCTGACTCTTTTTTATTATTGACCTACTGTCATCACATCATAGGGAGAAAGCAATTTAGTGGCAATAGTTAATAATTTGACTGTAATCCTATGGTCACATTAAAAAAAATGAAGCAGTCCCAAACGACAGAGGAAACCACCAGCTAACCAGCAGTGTTGACAGGAGACTTTGTCCATATGTCTTTAAAATAATGACATTGTAGTTCTGGCAAACTATAAAGCCCAGCCTCTGTGCCGGCACTTGTTTCTTTAATTCTGCTTAGCAATAACCTACAGCAGAGGTTGGCTGTGACAGTTTGGCACGAGTGGAAGCCTGACACAGAGGCAGTGGCATTATCTAACCAGAAAGCTGCAGTGCATCTTACTTTTTGGAAAGGTCACCCTGCGAAGTTAACTTCCAAGTGCAGGAAAACGAAGGGATATTTCCATTAAGAAGAAGAAAAAAAAACAAACTAAAAAAAAACCCCAACCAACAAAGACAGGGTTCTCCCCCACTGCTTGTTCC
>NW_009744778.1:0-652 GCF_000703405.1 Apaloderma vittatum | reverse complement strand
TCATGTCCCTGGGCATGCTTTGCTGGAGATTAACTTTTTTTCACCATATTTGCAGCTTTCAGAGACAGGTGATGATTCCCCTTGCAAGCTCAAATATTTAAGGTGTTTCTGATATTAAAGACTCATCTGTTATTGGTTGAACCCCGAGTTCCCAGTGGTCATTGCCTAAGGACACTGTGTATAAGGTCACTCCCAGCTGCTGACGACAACTGGTTTGTAAAGAAGTACCCTGTTGGCCTACCCTCCTTGAAGGACAAACCCACGGATCCCATCAGCCAGATGTTCTCAGGGGTCCAGTACTACACGCTACCCTCCATTCATCTGCATGCGCTTCCACCTTGCCTCATCCACCTTCCAGCACATCTCCCAGGCACCACCTGAATCACAAACTTAATTCTTGTGTTTGCTCTTCAGCTATCACGTCTGTCCTTCTCTTTGCTCCCTCCTCAAACTCCTGCTGCTGCTCTCTTTCTCCAGGTCATCGCTATGGATAGTGCATTGCCCTCTAATGGATAGATTTCAAACTGAGCTCCTTGACCCACCAGAACTGTAGTAGGATCCCTTGACCCACTAATGAGGCAGGAGACTTGATATCCAGATCCAGGCCACTTTCTATTCCCTGCTTCTTTAAAATCAAAATAAAATATTATTT
>NW_009744777.1:0-649 GCF_000703405.1 Apaloderma vittatum | reverse complement strand
GCCGAGCGGCTGGGGCTGGACCAACAACTCTGTGAGGGGAGGGCGATTTAGTAGCCAACATCGCTATGAATGGGCCGCTTGTAAAAAGGCTTTACGTGCAATTTGCACAAGCGGGGAGGCTGCGCGAGGGAAAACAAAGTTCAATGAGATCTTTTAAAACGCTCTGCTTTCTCAGCCCACATTTAACATTTAAACTGCTATGAATTCGATACCTCCAGATTCAAACTCCTTCTATTACAGAAGCACACAGAAAGAGGGGGAGAAAAACTCGTTTGGCTTGATTTTTTGGGTAAACTTAGACTTCTTCGTGAGCTTTTTTTTTTTCGTGGCCTCTAATGAGATAAAATAAGAAACTTGATATTTTGTGTTCCTCTGCCCGATTGTCTTCCTCTTACAAATGAGGCAGAAACAGCGGCGTCAGCGTCTGTGCAGTTGTGTGTGTTTGGATTGGGTGCTCGATTACCTGGCACCAGCACCTTGGATGGTCAACGGGAGGTTGTGAGCGCGGTGGAGACCGATGAAAAGCAAAAGCTGTGCCTCTGTGCCCCGTAGCAAAGCTGGCCCTCGAGGTTTGCCTGCACATGAGCCGGACCCAACCCTTACTCCTTTCTCCCTCTCCGAGAAGCTCGCTCGCTCTTCATAAAACCGC
>NW_009744776.1:0-651 GCF_000703405.1 Apaloderma vittatum | reverse complement strand
TTGGTTACATATTGTAACCCAAGACAGGGAAATTATATTTTTTCTTTGGAAAAGAAATATACATTTTTAGTATTACACAAACTAACAATGTTCCAAAAGGATTCATATTAATTGCTTCCTTTGCTTTTACAAAAATGGACTTTTCAGCGAGAAATCAAGACACAAGAAATAATAGCCAGCAAACTACAGCAAAATATGTTGGAAAGAGCAGAAGCATGCACTTGGCAAAGAAGTTTTGACAGCAATCACTCACACTGTTCTTCTTCACAGAAAAACAAAATAAGGTAAGTCAGATTTCAGTCTTCGTGACAGACTACTCAGGAAGGGAACCCACTGTCCAGAGTAAAATCCTAAGTGAACAGAGAAACAAAGTGGCCCCAAAAGAAGTGACTGATACTCTGTGATCTGTACAGTATGTGTTTGGACCTTGAATTAAAAGAGTGGGGCAGAACTACTTCAGCCAAAGGAGAGCTCTGCTGAGAAAGATGTAACAACAGCCCTACCTGTAATCATCATTAGAAGTATTTTATATAATCAAGATGAAAGAAAAGTATCTTTATGTTGGATATATTTTTTCTTAAACTAGATTTCACAGGAAAATATTTTTTCTATATTGTCTCAAATAAAATAAAATAAAATAAAATTAAATAA
>NW_009744775.1:0-649 GCF_000703405.1 Apaloderma vittatum | reverse complement strand
AGAGCTTTATGTTTCCACAGAGGCTCACTTTGTGCTCTAAAACTGGTCTATCCATTGTCAAAGACTGCATTTCTTTAGTGATTAGTAATTAATGACTTGATCATGCATTAAGCAGTGATTTATGACTAAAGCCTTGACATCTCTGGTACCGATCTGTGCTTGTGCTTTCAAGGTCTCTGCTGCCCAGTTCTTGTTTGTGATCTTGGAAACCTCTGCCATTATCCTTTGGTTTTCTTCAGCAGCCTTCAAGGCACAGCCTTCAGATAACGTAACAAGCATTTTGTTAGCACATGGTCTATCTCTAGGGTGACAGAACATCTTGCTGGAATTCACTGTTCCCTCAGGTATTCTGCAAAATACCTGATGGAGAAAGACATCACTGAACAAAGCCCAAAAGAAGTGGCAGTGAGCACCAGGTGTGGTTGTGGTGCAGGTAGATGTGATCTGAGAAGTCCACGGAGGGGTCATGGGCAACAGAGCGATGGGACAGGGAGCGCAGGTGATGCTAGCTCATCGTGTGGCAGGGCCGGGCTGAGCTATGCAAGTAAGACAGAGATGCCTTTTTTACGAAAATATTCTTGTATTTAAAAAAAAAATGAAGCAAGGTTCAAATAAAAAGTTTTCCTTCTCAGGAACAGTGTGGACTCAG
>NW_009744774.1:0-650 GCF_000703405.1 Apaloderma vittatum | reverse complement strand
TGTTCAAATAAGATGTATAAAAGGCACCATTTAAAAGTGAAGTTGGAAGCAGAGAACTGTTCTTCTATGGCTTGCAGAGTGCGGGGTTTGGATCCTGGTTGCAAGCTTGCTTCTGACAGGCTTTCTGCTTTCACTGATTGCAGCAGCAGAAAACCCTTTGCCATATGGTATATATTTTGCCTTCTGTTTAACCAGTTTGGTTGGTGTTCAGGCCCATGCAGAAAAGAATTAATTCTGAAACGATGCCACCAAGCTTTTCTTGCTGCTGTTCCCTCTGGCAGAAGATGCATGGTTCTGCCAGCTCCTGGCTCCCGCTCTGCCCCTTAGATCCAGCTCTAGCTCAGATCACTGCATCCCTGAGCTTATTCATAAGCACAATTGATGCTTTTTAGAGAGAAACACTCTGTGTTCTTAGGACTAGCCAGCAGCTGGGGTAGCGCAGGGAGGAGCCCTGGCACAGGTGGGCAGGCGGGACCCACCGGCGCCAAGGCGTGATGGAGGTGGTTGCCCTCTGTGCCCTTTGTTACCAAGTGTTGGTGAGGATGTTCCTCTGTGCCCTTTGTTACCAAGTGTTGACGGTTTTCTGGTGAGGATGTTACCAAGTGCTGACGGTTTTCTAGTGAGGATGTTACCAAGTGTTGACTGTTTTC
>NW_009744773.1:0-649 GCF_000703405.1 Apaloderma vittatum | reverse complement strand
ATGTTTCATTTAACGACCGTTTAACTTTATGGCAATGAATTTTCCTTTGAGAAAACATTGCATACAAGGAGAATGGTGATTTAAAGGACAGGTTTTAAGTGCAGATCAACAGAAAAGAGAATAAGCAGCAAAGTTGAGCCTCTGTTAAGAGATCATTACGTCTTATTTGCAGAAAAATCAGTCACATTTCTTGGAAAATGTGTAAGTAAAATATGACGGAGATAAATATTTCCTTCCTTCTTCCTCTCAACTGCATGACCAAGAACCTAGTTGCTGGGCCTATGCTAAAACCAGGAAGGTCAGCGAGAACAAATTCAACCGGTGCTGAAGACTACAACAGCTCAGCTGAAAGGGAAATAGAGAAGAGTCTCATTTGAAGGGGTAGGGCTGTGGGTGTCCCACTGGCAGTTGCATTTCCACCAATTCCATGCGCATGATAAATGAGAAGGTGAAATAACCACTCACTGTGAATCACCTGTCTTGAAGACCACTTAGCATTTAGGTAAGGCAAATGCATTGTTACTGTGAGGAGGGAGTTGGCAAGGTGCCCGCTCTCCTCAGACAAACAAGGACTTGAAAACCCTATGAATCAGATCTTAAAGTGAAAAAATAGAAGGACCAAGTCTCTCAATTCACCAGAAGTACATTT
>NW_009744772.1:0-649 GCF_000703405.1 Apaloderma vittatum | reverse complement strand
GTTTGTGGCTGTTCCTGCACCCTGCCTGTTTCGGCCCACACAGAGGGGTGTTGATGAGAGCACAAAGAGGACAGTTGAAGTCCCTCCTTGTCAGCTCTAAGATTCGTTATTGTGGAGAAGTAAAAGCAGTGTTGGGTCTCTGGTGTCAATTCACCTTAATCCTGGCCTGGGAACCGGCAAATCTGAGTCATCATCCTGAGATGTGCACTTGGCACAGTGGGCAGGATTCCTCTTGCCACGAGGATCCCGCAGGTATACTGTTCCTCTACCCGAATAACTGGGTTGGGGAGAAATGGGAAGCGACCTCTTAGAGATAAGCTGGGAGAGGTTTGAGCAGTTGCAAACCTGGGAAACACCAGTGCTTGACTGCCCCCCTGTTATTGGGTTACTGGATGAATATAAGGTGTGCCTTTTCCCGCTGGGAACGGTATGGGCTCTGCTGTGCGGTGTATTAGGAAGCACTGATTTGAAGAATCAAGAATTCAAACTCAGTAGCCAATGAGATTTTAATTAAGCAGGTATTCGTTACTGCAGCACCGGGAGACGCATCGAGATATTTCCACAGCGTGTGCTACCCCTTGCTTTGTGTTTGTTCTGGTTCTATGCATTCACTCCACCCATATTTATTACATTTCCATGAAATAATTAT
>NW_009744771.1:0-650 GCF_000703405.1 Apaloderma vittatum | reverse complement strand
TCCAGGATTGCAAGTTGGAGGTTCAGCAAGTAAACATTAAGCTGTAAATAAAACAAAAACCATGTAGCTTAAAAGTCCCTGGACTTTTTTCTAAAGCACAAGCCATTAAAATAATTCAGTTACACGTTGTCAGATATATGCAATTTAAAAGAGAACACTTCCTTTATTAAAAAGCAAGCCTGTGTAAGAATTTGATGTTACATTTTTGTTCCTGAAGAGTTCACTTGTTTGGAAAGATGAATAAAGAAAGGAGGAAAAATAAAAATAATGTAATTTTACTGTGAAGATCCTTTTGCGAACGAATCGGATTACTCCTCAACGAAACAATTCACAGAAGGGTCTGTAGGAAACCAGCCAACTTTGGCACTAGTGTCTGGGCTACCTGGAGACCACTGCTGCATCTCGTGCCCTCTCCTGTTTCCCGAAGTGTACGTTAAATCGAATGCCTGGTTACGGCCTTAGTTAAAGCCACGTTATTTGTATTGTTCGGCATCCTTTACCTTGTAAAACTCCGGCAGCGTCTCGTTGAGGCTATGGCCTGGGGGCTGGGTTAGCTGCCTCTTGGGCAGGGTTCCGAAACGACCCGAGGCGGCCGTATGGCCCCCGGGCTGGGGCCTTACGCAGCTCCTGCAGCTCCTGTAGCACCGGGA
>NW_009744770.1:0-650 GCF_000703405.1 Apaloderma vittatum | reverse complement strand
CCAGAGCGCTGAAACCCTCTGAGGCTCCCATGGCTCAGTACAGCATTAAAACTGTGCTGCTAATTGTAGGCTCTGATCCCCCAAATTAGTCCAGATCTATTTCTCCCATTTCCCCCCACCTCCTCCCAACTTTTCAGCCTCAAATTGTAAATCTTTGTTTAAAATGTGCATTTGTCTTACCATGATTCCGCAGCCAAACACCTCATTATTGGGGGCTTCTGGACAGGAGGAAATAAAAGCTTACATTTGTGCCTTGGCCGAGACGAACGCTCTGCGGACAGAAGGCTCTGTGTTCTCTCATTTCCTTGGCAGGACTAACAACCTTGGCCACTTTAGGGGAGGCTACTGGATTAGCAGGGGGAGAGGAAAAACAAATGAAAAGAAAACCAACCAGCAACAACAACAAAGTCTCAAGAATGGGCTGGTGTATTTGCAGCGAGCCAGAGCACAGGTTAGAACAAAACCTGGAGAAAGCAAAAGGATCAGGACATGTCAGAGTCGAAAGGCGAAGGGCAGAGGGACCGATCTGCTGAAGGACTCAAAGTTTGCTCAGCGTTGCCATCCTTCATGGCATGCTGTTGTCTCTACTTGGGGAGGGCTGCAAGAAAACACAAGAAAGTTAAGTCGCATTTCTTGTCCAAAGCTTTATA
>NW_009744769.1:0-650 GCF_000703405.1 Apaloderma vittatum | reverse complement strand
TTAAAAAAAAGAACATATGATTGCTTTCTCAGAGCGTCGAAATACCAAAAATGGTGCTACATGTAGGACTTTGCCAATCAGGCTGTTACTGATTTCAGCGCGGCGTGCGTAAAAGCGTGGTCGTTTCCATTGTTCTCCTGGTTTTGCTCCTTATTTGCTCGATGCATCCGTGCCTACGAGAAGTGTCAAGAACAACACAGTGTGCTGAACGAGCTCTGCATTTGTCACCTTTGATTTTATTTCCTTTCAGAAGATCTATGTGTATTGTTCCTGTTGTCACAAAGACACAAATAGGGGCTATAACAGTTACTTAACATAGGCAACCGAATAAATACAGATTTTAGCTAAGGTAGAATGTTTTGGTTTGTCTTCTGCTGTTAACTAGGAATCACGTTTATTCTGAATTTCTGTTTTGATATCTCTCTGTGTATTGCCAGGCCTGGTACTGAAGAATTTTTTTTGTTTGTTTTTGCCTCCAGAGTTCCTTTCCGCTTGTTTTAACACGTTAAATTAATGTTTGTTTTCCCCTTGTTTTTGCAAGCCCAGATAGTATTATTTTTGAAGGTGCAATAATATTTGAAATAGTTGCTTTAAAAGCCATTTCTTTCTGAGGATTCTAAGTGGGGGGGTTTGAGTGTGCTTGGTTTATT
>NW_009744768.1:0-646 GCF_000703405.1 Apaloderma vittatum | reverse complement strand
TTTTTTTTCCTTTTTTTTGGGGGAGGGGGACAAAAACCGCTGGAGAACAAAACTGTCCATACCTCTCCTCAAATTCCCTGAGCTCTTCTTTTGTGTTTCCAGGAGAAAATGGTTTTTTAAGAAATTTGATTGTAACGGGCTATGTATGACAGGCCTGGAGGAGTTAAGATCAGGAAAGAGAATTTAAATGGGACAATAGTATCCAGTCCACATAATCTCCGAGCTTTCCTTCCCTCTGAGAAATGATTCAGGAGCTTCCAGATAGGACAGTCTGTAATTATTAGACTGTTCACAGTTACGCACTGAACTGAAGGTTGCTCCCTTTGAGTGACACTAAGAAAGACTGATTTTAGTGTTAATGCTTTTGTTATTTCCAATATCTTTGAGAACAAGATATAGAAACAGAGATAATTTTAGGCATTCTTTGGAATTGTTAATATATTTTTCAGTATCCGTTAACCTTTTGAGCTTCATTTTTTTTCAAATATTTTGTTTGCATTTGCTATAGAAATCACCTCTTTCAACTGGAATTTATTGCACACTATTTTTTTTAGATGAAATAAAATACACTACAATGGCTTAAAGATTTGATATGCTTATGACTAATATTGTTAATAAAATTATCTTCTTGCCCATGTCCTGCCCA
>NW_009744767.1:0-646 GCF_000703405.1 Apaloderma vittatum | reverse complement strand
ATTGTCTCTTAAAGCACCAAAACAAAAAGCAGGATTAATGAGGAGAAGCAGATCAGTTTTGCGGAGTGTGCCATGGGAGTGGGTGAGTCACTAGGACTGACTTGCTGCTGTGTCACATCATCGTGTTGCTGTTTCACCTCCAAAGATGTCAGCAGCGTGAAGTCAGGATAACGCTGCACTGAACTCAGATGTCCTCTGCCATGGGATAGAAGAGGGAAAGGGATGGAGAGGGATGAACGTGGAATAAACAGCCCTGGGTCCAGCGCTGTCTCGTACAATTGCAAAGAGCAAAGTGATTACGAAGTGCTCAAATCAAACTGTGCAGATCAGATGTCACTGGAGACACTTCCTGTGAATGAAACTGTCGTCCAGCTGCTTTGTCTTTCCATGAGTCAGAGAAGTGACGCGTGTCCCGACAGAGCTGCAGAAGCTGGCACTGAGGGCACTTCCTTCTCTGAGGGCAAGTAATTACCAAAGCATTTCCAGCAGAGGAGATTTGCACTAAGAAGACCAGAAATGCAGATTCAGGCACTGAAAATTTCCAACAGGAAATCATCTGGTTTTAGAAGAAGCTTTCATCTTAGTAGAAAAGACGGTTTGGTAAAAGATATCCAGAGTGGGTAGGTGAGGGTGCAAGTGAAGTTAC
>NW_009744766.1:0-647 GCF_000703405.1 Apaloderma vittatum | reverse complement strand
TTTGTTTTGTTTTCTAGGGCTTGGAACCTCCCAGATTGAACTGTAAACCCCTTAAATAATGAATGTTGGTTTTCAAACTGCAGGTTCCTCGTTCCCTGCCAAGCAGATGTGATGATTTGGTTTGCCTGTGGCCGAGAGTCTCATGAGAAGCTTTTGTTTGTGGCATGTGCCGCGCTGAAAATGCGTGAAGCTCCCTGGCGGCTGAGGTGCTCTTGTAAGCTGGGTGTCCTTGGCTGGTGTTGCGTGTGTTTTATGTGTGTGCACAGTTAATTGGAACAAGCTCGTCAGATTGGGTGTTCACCAGGTGCAACAACAGAGGATGCCCCCAAAGGCTTTGTTGGCGATTTGCTGGGTCTCTGACATCGGTGCGATGGGGGTCCTGCCCGGACGAGCAGAATAGAAATTACGTTCTTGCTTTTTAAGTCAGCGTGGAAACTTTTTTCTTTCCTCCTTAAACGAGGAGATGATTAGCTTGTCTGCAGTGTCTGAATTAATTTGTCTGAAGCTGGCGGAACATTAACGAATGCTACTCCGAGGCGTACTTTCTAATACTGCCGCAATCATTCACTGCGGAGTGAGATGTTTAAGAAATTAGATGGGCTGCAGCGGTTTGCAAGGCTATAACTTCATCAAGGCATTTCAGCAGC
>NW_009744765.1:0-644 GCF_000703405.1 Apaloderma vittatum | reverse complement strand
AAAGGGCTGTCAGGCACTGGAACAGGCTGCCATCCCTGGAGATGTTTAAAAGACAAGCAGATGTAGTGCTTAGGGAAAAGGTTTAGCAGCTGACTTAGTAGAGCTGGGTTGATGGTTGGACTCAATGATTTTAAAGATCTTTTCCAACCAAAATTATTCTACAATTCTAAGTTAGCCTAGAATAGAGAGTAAACAAGTAGCTAAAAGATATTAACACTCTCCTCTTTTCTCATAGAAGAAATTTTTCTGCTGCACGTGATCTCACCTTCACTTGCAAAGAATAGTGATAGAAGACAACCTCACTAGTTGTGATTCTGAGTAATGCAGGATCACATTCTTAGTGTCAGCTTCTTCTGAGATATTGGAAAAGTGACAGACAAACCCAAAAGCTTATTTATAATTGAGTTCAGAATACATTTCTCCATAAGGAGTTTTCTGTAACTTCATAATGCTTTATTTCCATACTTGTCTCATTTGATTACCTTTTACAGTATATAACAATGACAAAAGAAATCCCCAAAAGCGGTCAAAGGCAGGCAAATTCAAATTACAGCTGAAACATTGTTTTGTAAACAGCACCATGACTGCAAAGTCTACAAAAGAGGGTGCTGGAATGTCCATCTCCAAATCTGCACACCAAAGCT
>NW_009744764.1:0-649 GCF_000703405.1 Apaloderma vittatum | reverse complement strand
GCTGACAAAGATGCTGAACAGCACTGGACCAACAGTCACATTGACCCGAAAAGTTCATGCTTGTCTCCTGGACTTCTTGGATGAGTTCTCAGACCCCAACATTAGCAAAATCTTGTTAGTTTTGTGTTTCAGTTGGTTTTGTTTGGTTGATTTTTTCTCTATTGCTGATACTAATTTCTAAATGGATAGAATTGGTCTCTGAGAACAGACGTTATTCTCTTTTGAGAATTAACAGCAATATTTTTCATATGCTAATTTTCTGTAGACCTCACTACGGATGTTTATATACATCCATTTACATACACCATAAATCCATCTGTACATGCAGCCAGGAACAGTCTTTGGTCATCTTTGGCACTGGTGAGAGCACCCAGTTTTCATGCATTAGCAAAATTCAACTAGTTTCAACAGCTAAAAACATAGGTTTCTGGACACAAAAACACAATCTGAAAGACTTTTGAAGTTTCACATGGCAAAATGTATCCTCATTAAGTTGTACGTGGTTGAATTTGTCTTTCTTTTAAAGATACTTGAAACACCTTCCAGGAACAGCTATTGGAAAAAACATAGGCACTCTCCTACCTACTTCTTTCTGCCTAGCTCAGGTGGCTATTACAGGTCTTACGTACTGAAGTGAAACATGCCTTTC
>NW_009744763.1:0-647 GCF_000703405.1 Apaloderma vittatum | reverse complement strand
TCCTCAGAACCATCTGCCCCGCTGCTGAGGTTTGAAAACCAAAACATAGGGAAAAAAAAGACCATTGCTTAATGGATAATGAGCAAGGGCACTCTCAAACCTATCTTCAGGCCAGCTGTTCAGGCAGCTGGAGCACGTACTCATTGGTCTCTCTCCCAGGTGAAAGACAGAAATGCTACAGAAGCTGTGTGCATTTCTCTGAAGAAAATCAGCTGATATCTCACACAGATCCTTCAAAACTTTGCCTGGACCTTAGTGACAAACAAATAAAGCCGCGACCAAACAACAGAACAAATGATGGCAGTGAATATTTAAATGGAAATAACGAGCTCAAGCTTCATATCTGCTCGTGTAGCCAAAGTGATGACATTCCACTTATTGTGAGTGACCTCGTAGTGGCTGGAGATACCCTTCTGCAGCGTTGACAGTTTGAATGTGTACCAGAGTACCCTGACACTAAACGAAAACTCACGGATCTCTGTGGAAGACAGAAGACATAGTGTTTATAGGAACAAAGCAAAAATACCAACACTTGCAAGTAGTCACTGCAAAACACATTCGGTCTGGTGATCTGTGCACATCATTGTGACAGCAGCAATAAATCACAAGCTCTGCAACTGTGCGGAGGGAAGGTTTCCTGTGAACCC
>NW_009744762.1:0-649 GCF_000703405.1 Apaloderma vittatum | reverse complement strand
TCATCTTTCTATCGGTGAGTGTGCGTGCAATTCGGATCCTTAACCTAAACTTAAGAGTTGTGGGTAAGTGTCGTAATCGCTCTTCTCAACCCATACGACGAGTCATAAATTTGTAGGAGCTTTTGTTTGTTAATAAATTCGGTTTATTTACACTTTGCGGATTAGCTGAGAACGGAAGCGCTCCCTGAGTGAGCAGGGTTTCGACGGAGAGAGGATACCCAGGAAAGCCCTGGTGTGGAAAGGGTTAAGGAAAACTTGTCAGGCGAAAAGCATGCTTCCGAACAAGCCGTTTGCCCTAAGGGGCTGGAAAAGGAGAATTTGTGTGCAGAATCGGAAATACTCAGTTTAAGAACAGAACTGAAGCGAGAAAAGGGAGAGGATTTAAGCCAGAATCCGGAGAGTTAAGACGGAGACACTTGGGGAGAGATTGGGGAAAGTAACTCAGAGGGGGAAGAGGAATTGGAGGAAAGAAACACGCGACCCCTTTATAAGACAGAGAGGTCCTCAGCACGGCAGGGTGAGACCCCCGGAGCGCAGCCCTTACCCTCCCTGCTCCGGTCGGGACCCCAGCTCAGGGTGCCACAGGCTCGAATCTTCCGCAGACCGGGAGAAACGGAGACGGAAGTGCAAGACTGTTTAAGGGGGGGGG
>NW_009744761.1:0-643 GCF_000703405.1 Apaloderma vittatum | reverse complement strand
TCTCCATTCATGCACATCTGACAACTGGTATTCAGGAACGAGACAGGATGGAACCAAAACTGGTGTCATGCTTTTTATGTGGGGGTTAAACACACTGTTTAAAAAAAATAAAAATTAATGCTATCAATACCTAGGACAGATTGCCTACCTTTTCTCTCTATTTTGGTCACCCTGATTACTGCCAGGCAGAGGCTGTGGGGGCATCACAAATTCCCTGGGATGAAAGCGGAGTCAGATGCTGCAATCCACGTGGAACACAAGAGCTTGGAGAATATTTCCAAAGTAAGAGAGACATCCAGAAATTCAAAGTGTACTGATATTAGTGCAACTTCCAGAAGTCTAGCATGTTCATGGTTCCTCCTATGAGAAAGCTGAGCATTAAGAAATACAGAAATGGACACTTAGGTACCTAAATAGCCATTAAAGGTCAAATCCTCTGTAACTGTCTGGGGGAAACAAGCCTCCTCACTCTGGATGAAGGGATCCTTGTGTTCAAACCGGTCACTACTGAGAATAGTAGACAGATTCCTTGTTTACCTGGATTTGGCCCCTATGCAGAGGTATGTCCTGGGCCTCCTACCATTATCATCTTCCTTCATCAACTAAAATCACTGCGGATTCACCAATATAAACTGGCAAAAGC
>NW_009744760.1:0-641 GCF_000703405.1 Apaloderma vittatum | reverse complement strand
GATTTGTGTCGAGAAACACCAACGATTTTTTTAGGTTTAATGGCACCAAAGATGAAAAAGGTTGGTATTGCTAAATGCACCTCACTATACTTCAGAAGTTAAAATAACTTAGTAGTTTATAATTTTAAAATATTTAGATAGCACTGTGTGTTGTGAACTTGATGAATTTTACTAAAACCTTTAAGACCAAACATTTGTTCTTTATGTCCCTCGTATAATATTATGTCCCTTTTATGTCCATCTTAAATAATGCGCATTACAGCAGAATAATCTTAGTGCCTAGGAGATATAAACCCAGTAGAACAAAGAATATGGACTTTATGGGTCTATTTATCTCTGGCTTTGATATGGAAGTGAATTATCACTTATTTCAGTTTTAGAAGCTTTCGTGGGAAGTTGTGCTTTTCATCTAGCTGAAATACTAAGTGTCATGATCTGTGTCTTTTGCTTGGAGGGAATTATTGACCTTGTGAATTGAGTCAGTGATATGGAAAGGTAATATACTGCTCTAAAGGTACAGTTTTATTGGAAATGCAGAATGTCTGTCCTACAAGCTATTTTGTTTTCCTGACACTTCCACGTGTACGTATGTGTTGTTCTCAGTAACTCTTCCCTTTTTGGTTGTTAGTAATAACAACTGA
>NW_009744759.1:0-648 GCF_000703405.1 Apaloderma vittatum | reverse complement strand
GCTATGGTTAACATTGACTTGGAGATTTGCCAGTTGTCTCAGGTTTTCCCAGGAGGCCATTTTGTCTGATGCTTGCTCCATTCTATCAAGGGTGAAGCCATGAGAAAAGAAGAGAAAAAGCATATAATTTAACTTTTAGCTTTATATTGTATTTTGCAAAAGATCATTATAAGTGATTTTTTCAAGAGTTTTCTTTCAGTATTATTCAAATGAAAACAGGTTTTGTAGCGGCTTTTCACTCATTAATGCATTTTATGTGGAAGCGTACACCATGGACAACTCTTAAGAGTAATATTAGGTTCATCTGCTTTATGGGGAACATACATTTCCTGGGAGATCAGAACTGTGCAGAGGTTGCGTGTTCTGGTTAGAGTGCACACAGACAAAGAGGTCTGCAACGTCAAAGAGGTTTTATTTTGGCTCCTTTCCCTGCTTACCACTGTCTTCTCAAAATCTGCACATTTTAAGATGCTTTACACAGTAAAAAGAATTTAGAACTGGAAATACTGTTCTCTCCTGTCCCACATGGGTTTTTTAAGCCATGTTGTGCATCCTGTTCCGTGATTTTCTATTACTTCTCCACGTCTCGTGCAGATTATCTCTGTGTGTACCATGCCCTTTCTTTCTCTTTCTTTCTCTTTCTCTTTC
>NW_009744758.1:0-646 GCF_000703405.1 Apaloderma vittatum | reverse complement strand
TTTCTCATACCTTGTCTGGATTTCAGAAAACGAAAGGTTACAATCAGCTTGCAGAGCTTCCCCTGTCCCAGTGATCCTACTTCACAATAAAAGGTTTCAGGAATGCAGCTCTCACCCCTGTGAATCCAACATTACTTCTAAAATGCATGTTTATGTGGCTAACAACGATTTTAAATGTAACTGTCGCACTTTTGAAGACACAAATGCCTTCCTATGCAGCACGGCATTCAAGGGAAGACTTTCAAATGGCACAGAAAATTACACACAAAAACCGTATCATTTTAGAGCAATCTCTCTTGCAAAAAGCCACAAATCCATTCAATTTTCACACATTTTCAATACATGTGTACGTTCTCTTTAAGTGAATGGTGAATTTCACCTGTGCTCATCAGGACTGACTGATGGGAGGGCTTACCACACAGAGTCAACTGCTCGCAGCCACCACTGGCTACACAAAACGATGGGCTGCTGTCTGCCACCCAGGAACCCTCACACCAAACACCCTGTATTTTCTACTCACTGTGCAGCAACTCCCATCTGCTAATGAGCATTTGTCCTCAAAGACTCTAAAGGGTTATCTAATGAAACACATGCTCTACTTGATATGTGATTCCAGAGTAAATGTGCCCATTCTGGTCCATTAAAT
>NW_009744757.1:0-647 GCF_000703405.1 Apaloderma vittatum | reverse complement strand
CCTTGGGACAAAGCACCAAAAGCCACTTCTGGCTGCAATCTGGCTGTTGTTAGTTTTGCATTCAAGTAGTGTGTCCGTGTGGGGTTTGGGTGTTGTTTCCAGCGCAGTCTGGGTTTTGGCCCCTTTGGGAATGCATCCAGCAGGACTGAGCACATGTCTGTGGTTGCATTCACTTGTTTCATTTCCTTGTCTTTTCTCCCTCATGCTTTCTAAGTAGATAAATCAAAGTGCAGAATCAATTAAAAATAAAGCTGGGTCGAAGGCCTGGCTGATGTGAACACATACATTTTTAGTTAAGGTGGGAAAAGAATGCACTCATTCAGGCCCTCATCTAGGGCAGGGAATTCCCTAGCTTTTGTCTAAATATGGCATGCGAGAGCAGAGCACAGGCAACGCAATACTTCATGGAGTATTGTTTAAAAGGGCACTTGGCATCAACCAGCAAGTAGGATTCTTGTGAAAACATGGCACGAGGAGTTGTTTGACAGATTCTGACATAGCAAAGCCTTTACAAGAGGCACAAAAAAATTGAAAGAAGGAAAAGAGAGACACTGCAGAGTGCATGAAGCCAAAAGCATGCTTTCTGCCTAGGAAGAATGTAGAATAAAAGTCACTTAGCACCGAGGCATACCCTGCACGCTGTGGGC
>NW_009744756.1:0-647 GCF_000703405.1 Apaloderma vittatum | reverse complement strand
CTGGCAGTTCAAGAGTAGAAATAAACTGATGGTAAGAACAGGTGGGTTTTTTGAGTGAAGGATTGCCTTGTAAATGTTTTTATGGTTGGAATTAGGTATAGAGATAAGACGGGATGATAATTGTTCCCTGGTGAAAGAAATCCGCTTCCAGTTTGGAGTGGAAAGAAAAGAAAGGGACGCACACAGTTACATGTAGCAAGTCTTTAGGTAAGTTGTGAATCTTATTCAGAAAAGAAAAGTCATGGATATCATTATTTCATATTCACAATTGCATTTAGTGAACTTTTAGGAGAGGGGAAGTGGGTTTTGAACGGTTTTTGTAAGGCACTTGCTGGCTGTGTGATTATGGGGAACTTTGGAAAATTAACATTTGAACAAGGAACAAGAATTGTTGTAAAAACAAGTAAGTGAGAAGTGAAGAATTTAATCTATAAACACTAACAACTTCTGTTTCCAGATTTCTTTGTATCCATGTTTCATCTGAAGCATCTCAAATAGAAAAAATAGTGAAACACAAAACTTGTTTGCTTTGCAGACCCAAAATACATACTGGTGCGTACAGTCAAGTATTAGTTGATGTCATGTGTGATAAGATTTAGTTTAACAAAATTTTAACCAATGAAAGTAAGTTTCTGATACAGTTATCA
>NW_009744755.1:0-646 GCF_000703405.1 Apaloderma vittatum | reverse complement strand
CTAGGAACTTTGGGCCATTCCTGTCCATGGAGTGTGTCAGAAGCGTAGTTGTAGGAATACTGTATTTTTCTTGTGGAGCTTGTGAGATCGCTTTTGCAAACCTGTCTTAACCCAGTCCCTGAGTATCCTTTATGACAGCTGTGGAAGGGGGTACAGCAAGAGGCAGCCTGCCCGGTCCTTCCGTCTTCAGTAACAGCTGAACTGGAAGCCAGACTGATCCAAGTACTGTCTCAAAATTCATTGCCTTACCTTTCCTTCCTGCATTTGGCTTAGTACTAAAATTCAAGGTTCTGCTTAGTGCTGAAATGCTTCCTTATTGCTTCAGGGGCAAAAGGGTAAAATCACACAGAAAATCCACTTGTGAATACTTTTGTGCAATAGACTGTTGACAATACCAAATATGGTTCATGTGAATACGTCACCTCTGGAGATAATTTCAGCCAGAGCTAAGCCACATACTAAATCTGTGGACTGTACAGGATGTGTGTTTACATGTTGTCGCCACATCTTGACATTGCAAAAACTTCTGTTTCCTCAGTAAAGGACAGCTTTCCAGGACCTTTTCCTTTGATTTTTCTCCCATCTCTTGAGTGTTTATGAAGTATCACCCTGACGTATGTTCTCCATTTTTAATTTTATTTTTTTT
>NW_009744754.1:0-643 GCF_000703405.1 Apaloderma vittatum | reverse complement strand
GACATGATTTGAGACTTGAGTTGGGCAACAGCAGAAGTCAAGATACCAATTTAAAGTAGTTCCATTGCCTGTATATTACCTCGCTCCCCCCAAAGTATGCAAATTTAGCTGTACAACATAAGCAATTTGTGTTATTGTGCTAAGTGTATTGTCAAGACTAGAAGCATATTAATATTCTGTATATACCTTGTGTGATAACGTGAGAAACTGCACAAACGTGTCTCATGCTTTTGACATCATGAGCATTGGAAAACAATACGGTCTCTCCAAAGTATGAAGAGCTAATTTGCTGAATATTATTATGATTTGTCTGCAAAATTTGCCATCAGAGAAACTTTTGTTGTATTTTCACCCAGTCCTCGTTCCCTCTTCGCTTCAGATAAGCACTGCTCCACAGGACAATTAGATAAGTGCACTTAGGCCAGTTCCAGCATAGCATAAAAGCACAAACAGGAAAAAATGTTTTTCAAATGCCAGACAATGGGGAAATCTCAGTTTTAATGTCCACACTTACAGCAAACAGTTCAGCTCCTGTATCGCTGCCTTTTGATCACTGGACATGACTACAGCAGGTTATTTAGCAGCTCTTCCTCCACCTTGCCAGCAATGTGGCCTCATTGCCAAGAAGGCCAATGGCATCCTG
>NW_009744753.1:0-644 GCF_000703405.1 Apaloderma vittatum | reverse complement strand
CACCAGCATGCAGATGTCTACAAGGGCTACGCAACCAAAAATACCCAGCTGACCTAGCAGGCAACAAGGCATAACCAAATAGGTTAATAATTCATTCTAGAGCATTTCCAAACATGGTAGCTGCTGCTCCAGAAGCTAGCATGGAAAACATGTGAGACTGTGATGCCAAGTCACTCAAGTCAATATGGCTGTAGCCTCTTACTGAAAGACTCTCCAGATTCACAACAACAAAATACTTGAGGTTGCCAAAGCCTGCTTTAAAGTCCTAGAATAAACCATCTAATTACATGCACAATTCAAGCGCCACTAAAAGCATTTAGTTGTGCTTATTTCTTCCAGTGGAAACCAAAGGCACTCGGCACCCAAAATGTCCTTCCTTTGTTCCCTGAGCCAAAATGCAAAATACGCTGTTTAAAGCTGGCTTGATCTCTGCCCCAAGAAGAAGGGGCTAACTGGTCCATGTTTTTGTTACAATGCTAACTACACACTGAGGAGATTAAGCCATGCAGTGCTATGGGATCCAAATCCATCCAGTCTTACATTATGAAAAAAAACAAACCAAAAACCCAAATCCTCTAAGGAGGAGTGACTTCTGATCCAAAACTTCCCAGAGCAGCCCTAAGCATTCATCAGTAGCACAGGGA
>NW_009744752.1:0-646 GCF_000703405.1 Apaloderma vittatum | reverse complement strand
AATTTTTTCCCCCAAAATTCGTCGCGGGGGAGGGGGAGGGAGCTGCAAAATCGAAAAAATTTCGCTTAATAATTTAATTTTGAGACTATAAAGGTGGTTTTTCTCCTTTTTTGGGGTTAGAATGAGGAATTTTGGGAGGGGGAGTGAAAAATCTCCAAGAATCGGCATCGAAATATTTGGAAACAATGAAAAAAAAATCAAAATATCATAATTTTGGGGGGGAAAAAAGGTTCAGATGCAAAGATTTTCCCCGGATTCGGAATTTTCCCCTCAAAATCGCGGCGAAAATCAAGGCAGAAAGAGATTTTCTTTGGAAAATGGGAAATTTGCAGAGACTTTGAGGAAAATTTGTGGGAATTTGAGAAAATTTGTGGAAATTTAGGGGAAATCTGGGGAAATTTGAGGAAATTTGAGGGAATTTGAGGAAATTTGGGGAAAATTTGTGGGAAATTTGAGGGATTTGAGAAAATGTGGAGGAATTTGAGAATATTTGGGAGAAATTTGGGAAAAATACGGAGAAATTTAGGGGAAATTTGAGAAAACTTGGGGGAATTTGAGAAAATTGGGGAAATTTGGGGAAAATTTGGGGAAATTTGGGAGAAATTTGAGGAAACTTTGGGAACATTTGAGAAAATTCTGGGGAATT
>NW_009744751.1:0-644 GCF_000703405.1 Apaloderma vittatum | reverse complement strand
AAGAATTTTGTCTCAGAAGATTAAATTTAAAGTACCTTCTGAATATGTTATGTGAAGAAATGCTGTTCATTGAATGTGTTGCTTGTGCTGACAGGAGGGGGTTCAGTCTTTGTTCAAAGCCACTGGAATCTTTTTTTCTGTTCAAATGTTTACTTTTGACAGCTCTTGAACAGCACATGGTGGTGGCCCTGGATGAGAATGTGACCAGCTCTCTGATAGACACAGTGAGAAAACACTCTGAAAATGAGGAGTTACTTTCATTGATGTGCCCATTGCTGATGATGATTTCAGCCAGTGGTGGGTCACCTTGTTAATTTTGGGGGAATATTCTTATATTTCTACTTTTATAATCTAATCCAAGAAACAATGCAGAACTTATGACTTCACTGAGAGATGTGGGTGTCTGTAGGTATTAGTTTAATTGTGGTAAGATAACACTAGTGAAAGTAAAAAATATACTGTCAAGGCTTCAGGTCCTTACACAATTGTGTCTATTAGCGAGGTCCTGTAATTCATCTTGTTTTGGAAACAAGTACAAACTGTGCAAATAGTAGTGCTTGGGAAAATGAGAGCATAGAGCCTGGATTCTATTTTTGGCTGTGCCCTGATGAATTGAAACCAAATTTCTCTAGTTTGTTTTTTTT
>NW_009744750.1:0-628 GCF_000703405.1 Apaloderma vittatum | reverse complement strand
CGGACCTGCACAGGGCGAAAACGAGAAGATGCAGGCATAACAAGAAAGCTAGAGTTGAGGGAAGGGAGTAAGTGCAGGAATGAGAGACACGTTCCTGACAGAAAAAAGAACCTTCACTAACTTCGCTGAGAAAAGCGGTAAACCCAGTTTAATTGGCTATTATGTCATGACTGCCTCTGTTACTCCAGGAGCGTCGTAAAGCGCTATGTCTGTACCGATGTATCTGGCCATAAAACACGCTCTCTTTTCCCCTTGAACAGGGACACTTCTAGATTGATCTAAGTGGGGGTCAAAACACTTCAGTAATTAAATATATTAAAAACTAACTACATGGCTTTGCCTGAAACGATAGGGGAGAGAAAGGCTATTAGGATTCCCCAGTAATGTTATTTCTTGAACCTCTGTATGTCTGAAGTGTTAATGTTCTCTTTGAATGCTGGAAATACTGGATATTCACAGTTCAATTTGAGATAACTGCAACATTTCTACATAATATCCTAGCCTCTAGTGCTGTTAGGAGTACTCAAACCTTAGTTCTGTATTTTAACCTGGGAGCAGATATAAACCACATGGAGCCACAGAAACAAAAACATATATATTTTGAAGAGTATTTGTCAATTGCATCTTT
>NW_009744749.1:0-623 GCF_000703405.1 Apaloderma vittatum | reverse complement strand
TTTAGGGTTTTAACTGGTTTCATAGATTCCCGCTTTTTTATTTTTAATTTTTGGAATACTTGCTTTTTTCCCTTGTCCCTCAAGCCTTGTCCTTTAGCAGCTTCTTCCCTGTGGGAGGAGACATGGGTGCTGTCAAGATGTACAAAACAACAGGCGCCTCCTTTCTCCATGTAAATTTAGAGTTTAATATCTGTCTGAGGGGCATGAAATTACATCTCAATTTAGCTATATTCCTCAGTTACAGAAGCACCCATGCTATCAAAACCACCACTGTCCCCACAGAGGGCACAACCTGCTCAGCATTTTCTCGTTGTGGTGCTTTGCTCAAGTGCTCCAGACTCTGGGGCAGGCCCGAGTTTTGCTCTGTAAGCCTTACAGAGCTCCTTCATTTCCCACACGTGTGCCCATACCGCAACCTTCTGCTGCATTCCCAGTCCTCGTACCACACAGCACTTGCCCTTCCCTCCCCCTGCAGCTCAGACCCAACAGGGCCACCCCACATGTGCTCACAGCTGACTGTAGGGATCTTGAAAATACGAGGCTGCCTCAATTCAGCTGTTAATCCCAGATCAAGAACTGGTACGTACCTTTCCCACAGGCTCTCCTGAAGCCCATACTTATTT
>NW_009744748.1:0-631 GCF_000703405.1 Apaloderma vittatum | reverse complement strand
TTTTTTGTTTTGTTTTAAATTATGTTTTCTAGCTCAAACAGAAGTTACAGAGTTAGTACTAGCTTTTAACAGAAACCAGGGTGTAACATTCAATTCTAGCCTTGAAACAGAAGGGTCTATATATTAGTGGCCAAGAGTATCATGTCTTTGTAACATGCACTTACACAGAGACATTAAAAGAAAATACTGTCACATAACCAAAAACTATTGTGCCTGCAAGATTTGGAAACCTATCTCCAGTGAGAGGAAGACATTTTGTTCTGCTGCTTTTCTAAGAATCAATCATTTTTTATTTTTTTTAAATCCAATGCAACAGCTTTCTGCAATGCCATTACTTATTTTAAATTAAGTAAAAAGTGATCAATTGCTCAAGCAGCATTACTTCCATTTTTATATAGACTCTTAATTCATAGACAGTTTCTAAACCTAACATCAAAGATTTTGCCCACTGGAGACAGGGAAAAGATTAGGTTTTTAGCTGAAATATATTTTAGCTAAAAACAAAAACAAAAACCCTCTTAGCATCTCAGAACAGAGGCTACTTCACCAGTACATTATTGATCAGATTGCTTACTTTCCATTTAGTTATGACTGAACTCGAGGAACTAACATAATCTCAGTGTGGTGACAG
>NW_009744747.1:0-643 GCF_000703405.1 Apaloderma vittatum | reverse complement strand
AACTCAAGTAAAACTCCATTTTAACTTTGCTGTATTTATATAGTATATAAATTTTACATGCTATATATTTACAGTGGGGCACGTGCTTTTTATCTTTAAAAAAACAAAGATCAAACTTTAGACATCTCTGAACAACACAGCTTGTATAAACCAGACAGATTATTCAGATGAACTGTATTTAATACAGGTTCCCCACTCATCTCCTGATGCAGGACCAGTGAATAATAAGTGCATCACAGTTTGATAGCATTTAATAATAAAAATAAAAATCACAGTATGAATTTGTCCGTAACCAGACACTTTAGAGAGACAAAACAGACAACTGAGACTTAAGACAAGTGACAGTATATTAAGAAAATGTAATAAAAACATATGGAAGAGTATACAGTCTTCAGAGATACATTCAGAACTGCATATTCATTGTTTCACAATGTCGAAAACCAGAAGATTTTCTTCAGATCTTGAATATACTCAAATGTGAAGTAAATTAGTTTCTAGTGTCAGACGTCACAGAAAAAAGATGAAGGTCTTGCAAAACTCTAGTTACTTGAGAGCTTGCTTGTGAAATTTTAAATAAGTCTTTAAATTAAATATACAGACTGTCGGTTGCAATTTTTATAATTCCTGGTCACTCTTGCACCAG
>NW_009744746.1:0-644 GCF_000703405.1 Apaloderma vittatum | reverse complement strand
CCCAGTCCCTCACAAGACTCCTAAACCCCACCCAGTATGCTCTAGTTGACCCAGCCTAACTCTCTGCAGATACCCTTAGTTGCAGCCATGAATGTTACTAAAGTTACTCCTACCAACCACTTTCCCCATTACAGCTCAAGTTCACCATAGAGAGCCCCACAGGGATCCTTCTTGCCCACTCTTAAACCCACCAGCCTCAGCATGAGCTTTTCCCTTCAACATTCCAGGACATAACACTTTGTTGGAGCTACAGCAACACTGGATCACGAAAGACAGACCTGGCTCCCTTCTCGATTAGATTTAAGAGCTTTTATGGGCAGAAAAGAAGAAAGAGCATTTAGAGTACTTAGAAAATAATAAATTTTGACTAGTCTTCCTTGGCGACTGAATCACTGAGACAGAACATGCGTTACAAACACGGCACATTTCAGAGCAAAACTTGCAAACCAGACGGCCAAAGTGAAGGTGTTTCTATACAAACATTTCCCCTTGTCTCTCCACACTAATGGGAACATCAACAACTGGTTGAGGCGATGGCTTCCTCATGGATAGAGATTGGAAATAACAGGAGAAATAAACAAGGACAAAAATGAAAAACCAGATATTTTAGCTGTGAAAACAAGGTACAAAGGCAAAAAAAAAAA
>NW_009744745.1:0-645 GCF_000703405.1 Apaloderma vittatum | reverse complement strand
GGGTCCACTCTGCTCCCTCGTCCAGATCACTGATGGAGATGCTGAACAGCATCAGAGCTGTTACGGAACCTTGGGGTACGCTGCTAGTTACTGGTCTCCCGCTAGACTTGGTGACACTGCACTAGCACTCCTTCTGGCAGGCAGAGGTGAGGGAGCCAAAAATATAATGACACAGAAGTCAAATTACTCTTACTCCCAGTAGGGGCTTTGCAGATTAGAGTTGAACAGTATAATAAAAAGGCACAGCTGGAAATAGATGCTTCCTAGCTGGTCATGTTCTATCAAAAAAAAAAAAAATCCTTACATTACCTCTAGTCTCAAGAGCTGTCATACTGACATTCACCTCTAGGATATGCATTTCTTACAAGTTACCCCAACTCTGGCTCAGCCCTTATTCCCAGGGCAAGGAAACTGATATGGTTCAGAGAAACAGTGTAAATATTTGCAGTAATATTGATATAGTCATATTTCCAAAGTAAAACTTTTACTCAAAATAACTCTTTCTATTAGAAAAACTCTCAACGTCAATTTTCTGTACAGTTTGACTTAACTTCACTTGTATCCACGCATTACCAAAAAAATGTGCAGTCATGACTTCAAGGTGCTAAACAGCGGTGATAAGAATTACAGCGTATGCTCGGCATT
>NW_009744744.1:0-645 GCF_000703405.1 Apaloderma vittatum | reverse complement strand
GAGGAGGGAGGCTCCTGGTGGAAGATGTAGCTGCCGCCCGGGGATGGGAGGTTCATCGATGGAGTCAATGCCCCAGGACAGGATTAAAGGAGATGGATAGAGGCTGTCTCGGAACGGTGGGACTTCTGTGGGCGGGAGAATCAATATCCTGGCTCTGTGTGGAGTGCAGGGGGGAGACTAGAAGAAGGGAAAGCTAGTTCTGACGCAGTTATCTTGGTGAGACTCAGAGGGAAAAAATATTCTGTGGGTTGGATTTTTGAGACCCTTAAAAGCTGATGTTTGTATCAGATGTTTGTTTTGTACCAAGCCCAGCCTCGGGTTTTCAGAGCTAAATTAATTTTATAAATTTTCTTCAGCTTTTGTCATTCTACACTTATGAAAGGGGTGCCCCTAATACAACAATTCGCTGCTTCCCACAAACCTAAAGAACTTGTCTTGAAGGTCTCTCTGTGAAGCTTCAGGTGTTCAGACGTGAAATCGTCTAATCCCTATCTGTGTTATTCATCAGTGGAGAAACTGGTGGAAGGCGTTTGCACATAATTCAGGATCTGTGAAGCCTCCGTCCCTACGGATGTTCAAAACCCAACTGGACACAATCCTGAGCAACCTGTCCTGGCTTTGGGCAGGAGGGTTGGACCAGATGAT
>NW_009744743.1:0-637 GCF_000703405.1 Apaloderma vittatum | reverse complement strand
TCATAAGGCAGATGTTCCACTCCCTTCATCAACAGCAACATACACTGCACTAGCAGAAAACAAAATGTAACACTTGGAGTGTGCCTTTCAGAAAGCCCCCATTGAGAAATGAGTCCTTTGGGGAATCACAGCCATCTATGGGAGCATATAAATCACAAGCTCTGTGATTTTTTGACTATGTTTGAATATGACTGACTTGTGTTTCTTCCTCACTGATCGGCAACGTAAACTGCAGGGGCAGTGTGTCCACCCTGAAGGCCATCAGGCACTCCTGTGTCTTGACAGTTCTTGTAAAAGCGGAGCTTATCTTACCAAGAGGGTTCCCCTCTGCAGGTCCCAGGGTAGCAGGAGCAGTGATGGACTCACTTTTTGACCTCCCATGTTATTTATGAAGTCTTCCTTTATGAATTTCAAATGAGGAGTAGGAAAAATATATTTGCTTAGCGTATGGCTACAGGTAGTCATTAGAAAATAAACCTGCAAGGGGATGCAAGATGGATGTGGTAAAGACTGGAAAAAGTTATTTTGGGTGGGATACACCTTTATTTCTGGCTATAGTCATTTCTGATGCAGCCGAGGACATGAATTTTTTGCACACTGCAGCCATGCAATCGAATCCAGTGTCCCATGAGTTCAG
>NW_009744742.1:0-639 GCF_000703405.1 Apaloderma vittatum | reverse complement strand
TCTAGCCAGAACCTTTGTTGAAGGTGTACCCAATTTTTTGCCCTGTTATCTCAGTTACACTCTTTTTTATGGACAACGACTGGTAAGTTATGGAGAAGTGCTATGTGCAGGAAGCCTTTCTGTGACTTCAACAACTTCAGAAAATGGAGCTTCATGGAATTATGACCTAAATCATGAACCTCCCCACAGATTACTCAACAGAATACCAGAATCTAGGACTGGCTGAATAACATGTTTCTTTTGGTGCATTAAGAAAATATGATCACTTACAGCCATGACCCATGTCTGCTCAGTGGCCTTTTTACCCAGTTGTTGTTATAAAGGTATTTGTTAAATTGCAGACACGTCCCCTGGTGGCAGTATACGTCTGAGCAGAGGAAATGCCTCCTTTTCTTCTTTTCTCCCAAACTCTTGCAGCTGTGGTGATCTATGGTGGTGTGTAGAGAGCTGGGAATTCCCATGGAACTGCCTTTCCTCATTTCTCTCTACTGAGTCACGTGCAAGGTCAGCTAAAAATACAGCCAGCACTTGCAGAGTGCTCTTGCAGGTCAGCTGTGGTAACTACGACAAAGGGCAGTTTTGAGGATTGTATAAGCACAGATGAGACATTAGCTGTGCATCCTTTTCTGTAGTAGCTCA
>NW_009744741.1:0-634 GCF_000703405.1 Apaloderma vittatum | reverse complement strand
CACCCTCAGGGTACAGAACTTCTTCCTTATGTCTAGTTTAAACCTACACTCTTCCAGGTTCCACACATTACCATCATGATGACCTCATAACCTTAAGTCCCAGATTTCAGTTTGTTGTATGTGGATAAAAGGTACATTTTCAGAGCCACTAATATAGCTCCTGTATATGAGAAGGCAGAATATTAAGCATGCATATTGTGCGTACAGGTTGACAATAAAAAATAACAAGGGATTTTAAAGAAGGCATTGGGTTGCAGAAATAGGGCTGCTCAGTTTCAGGACTGGAGAAGACTTGAGTGCGGCCTTCGTGAATCATGGGATGGAAAGTTTGCTGTTAAAGCTTAAAGTGAAATTCAAAGCCAAGAAATTGTTTCCATGTTTACAGGGAAGCACATGTAACGTTTGATGTGGAGAGCCATCTAGTGGAAAGTCTCTTTGCAACAACAGCCTAAATACAAGTAGTGTTTTACAACTGTGAACAAAGGCATCTTTGCCCGTTAACATCTCGGAAATGCATTTTGCAAGCTTTTCTTTTCAGATGGAAGGCTCCCTGCTGAGACACTACAGCATGTGCAGGAGAGCCTTGGCAACAAGATATCAAGCCTGTCTCGCTGCAGGTTACAGAATCACAGAC
>NW_009744740.1:0-630 GCF_000703405.1 Apaloderma vittatum | reverse complement strand
TTCCAAAAGAGGGATGCAAGCTGTTGGAGGGAGCAACACCACTGGGATTACCCAGGATACTTCCCAGCAGTGTGCATGCTTGTTGGGGAGATCACGAACTCGCTCAGACTACAACAAGCTTGTGAGCTGGAGCAAACCCTGAACTTTACATAGCAGGGCTCAAACATTTCTTACATCACTTGTGTAATCCCTGTCCATGACTGCTGAATCCGAGCCACCAGTTTGGCAACTCAGGGCAAGAGCTCTGGGAACTGGAAACCAAAAGCAGAAGCAGCAAAGCAGGGAGGGGAGTTCAGGGGGCTGAGTCTCATGGGGACTCCTTTTGCGTACGGAGCCCAGTGGGAAAGCTGCATCTCCTTAGGTATTTTTTTTCCTATTTTTAAAAACAGAGACTGTTCAGTTTGCATTCAACTTATCATATGCACCCTTTGGGCTAAATTTATGAAGCAAAATGAGTGATATTACAACAGAGATGGGTTTCTTGCTTTACTAGATTATGTCGTCATATTGATATATGGACACCCAGGAACGCATCTGTCTTGATTTACTCACTGCAAGTAGGCAATGGTCTCTTTGTTTTCCAACTTCTCAGCAACGCTGGTCATTGATTAAAATGTATGGCTCTCTCAA
>NW_009744739.1:0-626 GCF_000703405.1 Apaloderma vittatum | reverse complement strand
ATGCCAAGAGTATTTTCTTGGTTTTCTGCTAATATTGGAGCCATTAGTGTGTTGTTTACCTTGTACTTTAAAATGAACAAATTACTAAAGCTAGTTTTTTACATTCACTAATGATATTTTTATATGCTGGAGTGAGTAAAAAGCACATAAGAGGAGCCTGTTTTAAAAAAGTTCTTTTTCAAGGTGCTTGGTATGTTTATGAAAATCACTGTTTAGAGAGATGTAGCAAGCGAAGAAGCTTCTCTACATAAATAGGATCAGCTTCATCTTGAGACGAATTTTTTTCCTACTCGATTTACAGTGAAAATCACAAGAGACTTAGATAACTTATAGTTAATAATTTCTTCTGTTGTAGCTAGCACTACTTTTGAACTACTGAAAATAGTTCAGTAGGTGTTAAGATTTCCTGGTGTTCACCTTCCTGCCTGAGTACTAGAAAAAATAAATAATTATTTTTTTTAATTCCACATTTTATCCCTGTGTCTTCTCATTTCTTTAGGAACAGTATAAACAGACATTCCCAGCAGCACAGCTAAAGAAACAGGAATCATCTAAGAGCCTGAAAAAGGTTATTGCAGCTTTGTCAAGCCCCAAACCAACATCTAATTCACCAGGTCATCAAAAAC
>NW_009744738.1:0-642 GCF_000703405.1 Apaloderma vittatum | reverse complement strand
AAACAAACAAACAAACAAACAAAAACAAACCAACAAAAACAAAGAAAGAAGCCCTAGAGAAATTCCAACAGTTTTGCTGAGAGCACACAGACTTCATTCCACAACCACTCATGAACTGGAATCCTAAGAAACAAAATGTTACAATTTCATTTCTCAAACTACCTCATCTGAGGCTGGTGGGACAAAACAGTAAGGTGTGCAAAAGTTTCATAAATATTAAAATATGTATTGTTCTATAAGTCTGTGCACTACAAGTTTAATTCTAGGGTCTAAGTCTTCTCCTGTTATAAAAGCCAAAGAGACAGGTCTCCCAAGCAACACAATCACATATTATTTCAAAGCATTGAATTAAACATTACTTTGAATGCAGACAGTTGACTGAAGATACATAAACACTAAAACATACTCAAGCCTTGTGATGATCACATACTATTATATATACAAAAGAAGACTGTAGACTGGTTTTTCTGTAGAGAAAAAGGAGCTTCAGAAGGTACGCTTAGAAAAAGTAAGCTTGTGGACTGCAAGTTGCAGGACTTCTCATATTTGGTGATGTTTGATCAGTGTGCATTTTATTTTTAAGCTCCAATATTCTGGATGGATAATTTGTTTTCAAACCACTGAGCTGAGTTGAATTCTGTT
>NW_009744737.1:0-644 GCF_000703405.1 Apaloderma vittatum | reverse complement strand
TTGTAGCTTTTTTAATCAGTGAGTGCAGGAGGTCACTAGTGCCAATATAAGAGCAACTACCTTCCTGGCTGCATACAGTGCACTGAAACACTTTCAGAACTATCTTTTATGCTCCAAGTTTTCTTCGCTATCTTAAACATTCAAGAAATTAGCACCTAATACCTTGCAGCTTCTATTAGTACTGCGTTTAATTCTAGATATTTCTGGTAAAGTGTTAAAACACAAGCTTTCTAATGATGCAATCTCCTAAGCCTCTAAAATAAATTCAATAAAACTGTCTGCTTGATTTCACTAGTTTAGCAATTTCAATAAAAACACTAGAACTCATGTCTGCAAGTCCTCAGAGACCCTGTCATACACATCCTAACTTTCCCTTCTTTCCATTCAAAAAGGTAAAAATAATTTTAGTTCATATTATTTTGTATTAGGAACATCTTTTTCTTTGGAACACAGTGCAGGAAACAACCTTCAAAAAGAAAGCTGCAAAATTAGTCCACCTTTTTGCCTTCAAGAATTATAGTCTTTTTAATCAAAAAGGTATTGTGAATTCCACGTACTGTCTCTGTTTCATCCATAAAGTAATTATTAGGCCATAAAATAGGTCACATCATACCCCCCATTAAAATTCTTCATTCTGTCACTGA
>NW_009744736.1:0-644 GCF_000703405.1 Apaloderma vittatum | reverse complement strand
GAGCTTTATCTATAGAACTGGGCTGACAGGCTGCAGGGCAAGCAGGAGACCACAGGGTGGCAGATGAGATTCATCTAAGCAGCAGCTTCCCCAGGGTCAGTGCTTGGTGCTTTTCTGCTCAGCACAGGTACAGGGAAAAATCACGCAAAATGTACCCAAGCATCTTCTAGTGGCTTTGCCAGGAACTGGAAAAGTAGAGAGATTATGGTAGGCTTGGTAATAGACTTCAGTTTTCTGTGGTCCAGCTTGATTTGCAATGCTGGAATTGTGTTGGGAGTCCCTGTAACCTAAAGTACAACTGTGGGTTTTGTGTGACACCTGTGTCCAAAAGCAGTGTCTGCTTTTTAACCCTTGGCCTTTTTTCCTGTTTGCTTCTTATCCAAAAGGTAGACTTTGGGCTGCTTTTTCCATTTCAACTTGTTTAAAAGTTCTCTGATTATTTTTTTTTTAAATTATTATAATTTTTTTTCCCCTTCTCTGATGTACCAAGAACTTAAATATCTGATGTGGATTTGTATTTTTTTTTTTAAATAAAGTAGTAGCGTATTCTCATTTTCCTGTTGTCTGTGTGGGATTTCCTACTTTAAACTTTACTGCCTCTTTCATCACTGTTAGAACACCTGTGATGAGGTTATGTTGGCACT
>NW_009744735.1:0-643 GCF_000703405.1 Apaloderma vittatum | reverse complement strand
GAAAGATAGCCTCTTGGAACTAATTTGTGTTGGATGTATTGAAAGAATGTTACTTGACTTCCAGAATTTCACATGAGGTATCTTCCTATAGACGTGTTGGCAGTAGCGCCTCCGTATCTGTGTGATGCAGAGACCAGCTCGCTGTCATTCCTGTGGCTTTCTTTGTTACGAACGGAGCTCTGTAATTTCCTTCTAGAAGAAAACACTTGAGGACTTCTCCTGCCTATAGGAACTGTTCAATCAGTATTAACTTGTCAGGAGCACATTCGTGGAAATGCTTACCCTAAAGGTCCCTAGCCCTTGAGTAGAAAATGTCAGCCATGAAAAACAGGGATTTATTTGTGGTTTTTAAATTTCTAAAGAATTATTGAATTTCTGTTTGGTTTAGGAAGCTAAAAATAGAAGAAAAACACATGATCTTTGCCTTTTTATTCCGTAGAATCGTAAGATTTACTCACATTCATTCCTCGTAGTAATTTCAGTTGACCCCAGTAGTACCTGTGGGTAAGAGGAGAGCTGGTCATAAGCCAGCAGCTTTTTCCTTCACCAGTTTACCCTCACCAACCTATTTAATGTGATCAGTGAAAACAAGGTTTTCTTGTGAGATGTCCAGCTCTTTCTGGTTTTGGCAAATTCAGAGCTA
>NW_009744734.1:0-626 GCF_000703405.1 Apaloderma vittatum | reverse complement strand
TATATATATATAGTAACATTGTATTGAACTTGATGTTTCACATAGTGACACATAAAAGAAATGAAAAGAAAACGCATACACTTTTTTGTTAGAAATCCGCCATCTCACCCAAATATTGACAGACTCAAGAAGACAGCATACTTAAGCTAAGCAGGTAATTGTTACCACTTGTGAACAGCCACACTGCCGGTGAACACTGCCCTGAAAAAGGCCTCTGCTATCCTGCAGACTGTTGGAAGTAATTCAAGGTGCTCCACTGGGAATAAAACTAACATTTAGTTACATAGGTCAGTGTCATTAAATCTCAGTAATTCACTGCAGGGCTGCTTAAAACTAAATAATCTGAATAGGAATTTCCCTGGATTTAAGATGATGATAAAACAGAGTTTTTCATAAGGACTAGATGTCCTTACAGGCAACATTTCTGTAGGTCTTCAAACAAGCGCATAAACACACACGAGTATGCATCACACGTGCATAAACACACCGACTATGATTCTAGCTTATATCAGCCTACCCTGGTTTTCAACAATAATGACAAGAATACAGATCTAATTCAACTTACACAGTACTTTGAGTAGTTTTGTCCTTGTTATACTTCAAAATATAGGAAGGCCTGTAAAAAA
>NW_009744733.1:0-640 GCF_000703405.1 Apaloderma vittatum | reverse complement strand
TCTTCCCATACGTGCCTCCAGGGTTCTGTACATTTGCTTATCCCACAAGGATCTCTGATCGGTAGCTGTCTGCTGGAGAAGACAGTTACGTGGTTTTGCAGCACCTGTTCTGAATGTTGTTAGAAAGGGTGATGGCTCACACAGCAGATAAACCAGCTCCTTGTCCAATCTAGCCTGACAATTTTGAGGTTACTACATATTACAGTATTTTTACACGTTTATAAATTCCTTTTAGTGACAATGTCTGGGAAAATGCGTATATGTGGGTACTCTGTATGTCCTTCAGTCTCTGAAACTTTGATATGAGAAATGGAGAAGTGTTTCTTGAGACTCTTGCCTTTCAAGGAGGAGTAGAATCTACTCTCAAACTAGTCAGGGTCTGATGGAAAGGCAGACTGAAACACACTCCATTTAAAATCAATAGGTTTCCTTCCCTTATTGTCTTAACGTAGAAAACTAGAGACAACAAGTGCCCAGAACATAGAATTCCTTCAGGTCATAGCAAAACGTGAGGAGTCGATCCACCAGTGTCAGCTGCAGTTAGAGGAGAAGACCCGTGAATGTAGCTCCTTGGCACGTCAGTTAGAGATGGCCATTGAGGATGCCAAAAGACAAGTAAGTAATTTCTTCTGTTTTGTGA
>NW_009744732.1:0-642 GCF_000703405.1 Apaloderma vittatum | reverse complement strand
GGGAACTTTTCCATCAATTTATTCCAATTTCCACGTTATTTCGAGCCATTTATTCCAATTTTACAGATTTTGTCTCAATTTATCCCTATTTTTGACCCTTTTCATGTCAATTTATTGCAATTTCTATGACTTTCAGATCAACTTATTCCCATTTCGACACTTTTCTGTCAATTTATTCCAATTTCTATGTTATTTCGATCCATTCATTCCAATTTCTACATATTTTTCATCAATTTATTCCAATTTTGACAACTTTTATGAAAATGTATTGCACTGTTGGCGATTTTCATAACTATTTACTCCAATTTCGGCAACTCTTAGATCAATTTATTGCAATTTCGACGCATTTTCCATCAATTTATTCCAGTTTTGACAACTTTTAGATCCATTTATGGTAATGTTGACCGTTTTTATAAGAATTTACTCCGATTTCCACACCTTTCGTATCAATTCACCCCTATTCCCACATATTTCTCATCAATTTATCGCTATTTTGACACCTTTTGTATCCGTTTATTCCATCTCCGACACCTTTCATATCTATTCAGGCCAATTCCGACGCCTTTTATGTTAATTTATTCCAATTCAGATCAATTTTAAGCCCCAAATCCCCTTTTTTCTTTCTTCCCTCCCGGGGACTCG
>NW_009744731.1:0-642 GCF_000703405.1 Apaloderma vittatum | reverse complement strand
AAAAAAAATCAAACCAACAGACAATATGAGATGCCTGCACAGTAAGGATTTATAGAGATACATAATGGTGTTCTTTATTTTCCAATCTCTATTAATCTCCTAATAAATCCTGATGTTCTGTCTGCCTTTCTGGATGTTTTAATCACTGACATCAATAATTTCCATAAGCCATGAGAACAGCCAAGATATTGTTTCAGAATCTATAATTTTAATTCTAAAGTCAGGGCTGTCCAGGATATATGGAACAAATATGGTGGAAACTGTGATGCTTTACTTTGCCACATAATGATGGCAAAATTGTCTATCAGACTTCATTTGCAGGTTCGTTTGCCAGCATTTCACAGTAAATACATTCATCGCAATTTTTCTCACTGGAAGAGTAATTCTGTTCTAAATGAAATACAAGCCTAACAAAAGCAGTTATTCTTCACTCATGTTTTTGTACCTGGATGAAAACAGCTCCCAAGTCAATATAGGCAATACTAACATCTGTACATAACTTGGGAGGCAAACTGAAGTCATCACAAGTTACTACCAGGGGCTGTACTACAGTGTCACCTTTATGCTATCAAGTAGTTCCATGTAATCCATGGCACAATTCCATAAAGCACATATACTTTTTTTATGGCATGGCAAGTTAAT
>NW_009744730.1:0-640 GCF_000703405.1 Apaloderma vittatum | reverse complement strand
GTCTCCTCCTGCACTTAGATGGGTGCAGGTATTGAGGACTTGGGACCAAATAATAACAGCCCAGCAAACTCTTCCATCTGCTAACCTAGTTTCTGAGCAGTCATTTCTATACCCCATCACCACAGAAAAAGGAAGATTAAATTGCTGCCCCGTTTCTTTGTCGTGTGTCTCACAGCACCCACCACCCACTGTCACGAGCCCATGTCATTTCCATCACCTGCTTGAACTTTAGGTTCAAACTTCTCCAACTCAGAAAAGGCTGCTCTGTCACGAACAAGCATTGCCTTTATCTGCAGGGAGCTGAGAGTTCATTAGATGTTTTATGTGCAATTTCAAGATTTAAGAGTTTGATTCAAAAGGTTATTGTTTTCTGTAAAGAAGCCTCAGCTGCCTCACGACAAGCAAAAGCCTTTATCAGAAACCCAGAGGCTGGTACCGCACAAACCTCTCCCCTCTTCCTTCCTCTAGCAGATGATAACTCATCTTTAGCAAAAATAATTCATTTTAATTAAGCTGAGAAATATCTTGGGCATGAGAAGTGAAACTTATTATTCCTCATGTGCAGGACATCGAGATTACGGTTCACACTGGAATTTAACTCACTGTTCATCCACATAACATAGCAGGAGGGCAGCCAACA
>NW_009744729.1:0-632 GCF_000703405.1 Apaloderma vittatum | reverse complement strand
AACTGGCAGTACATAATCTGGGACGTTATCTCTCTGTCCAGTGACCACAGTGAACTTCCTTGTATCGTAATGGTTTGAAAGCCTGGAGGACCTAGACATGTCAGAAGTCATTAAAATGTAGTAGCTTCATCCACCCACAGTGGTTCCTGTGATCTTTCACTACAGTAAAGAATCCCTGGGTGTTTTCCTTCTCTCTTTAATTAAAGCAGACAGAAGACTTCTCTGTGAGGTTCTGTGTCTGTTGAATTTCACACATTGCTTTATCTGAATAAACAGACCCCATAAATATGTATGGCGAAGAAGTCCCAGTGCAAATAAGTTGTTACAGCTCTTTTCAGAAAATATAAACCTCTTGAGTGTTTTACCGGTAGTGCTTAGTATGTAGTTGCACTGAGGGTATATTGCAAACTGGTTTTGAACTTCTGCTCTAAGTGCAATAGTGGATAGTGCAATGGTCAGAGATTGCCCAGCAATGCTCACAAGGAAAGGGCAGGTGCTTTTGCTACAACCTTTGGGGTTCTCAGTGTTGTCTTTCCTTCTCTATGGGGTCTTAGAACCTACTGAGCCAGAGAATAGCAAAGAAACTTAAGTGGAAAACAGCATTTGACTCAGATGTCTAAAGGTGTCTGGGA
>NW_009744728.1:0-637 GCF_000703405.1 Apaloderma vittatum | reverse complement strand
AAACACCAGTAAACTCCTGTTGATGGAGAAAGTTAAGCAAAGCAGTTTGACTAGTCAAAAGGGAAAAATAGGACTGAGTAAAGAAGAGGTATTGCATTTTACAGTTCTTGCATACACTAAGGGAATGTACATGTTGCAATTCATTACCATACAGCTAAAAACACTAAACTAATCGGTAAAAACATTCATTAGAACATGTGAAAGTGTGTGTTCAATAAGCATCTGGGGTCAGAGGTATGACTTTTAGGGCTTGACTTGCCTCTTTCCCATAGCTAGGTGGCCTACTATGCTGATAGTCACTGCAGAGCAGCCTGACCGTGTTAGCTGGGGCCTCACAGCACTAGTGTGAGCCACCACAGCGCAGTAGAAGTACTTAAATAAAACGCAAGAAAAATATACAGATTTAGGCTTTCTGAACTCACAACATAAAAAAATACACACTTTTAGTGCAATCAGTTGACACCAAATGAAGGATTAAGAGTAAACTGCAGCAGATGGAATAAAGTTATTGCCTGACACCCACTGGCAGGATGGTAGGCACTCCAGAAACAAAACTTGAGAGACCATACATAAGGTACAGATTTCACTCTCCCGCTTAGCAGAAGTAGTGTTTTTCATGGAACATTCTGTTCTAGTG
>NW_009744727.1:0-630 GCF_000703405.1 Apaloderma vittatum | reverse complement strand
GTCTGTCTGTACGAACCGAAGGTGATCTAACACGTGGCTCTGGCTAACCCATGGTGCTGGATCTTCTAACTCCTTTCTTTTCCCGTATTTCTCACTTGTTCATTTTTCTGCATTTTCTTTACATCATAGTTAATTGCTTTTTGAATATATGCGAGCGATAGATTGTTCCTAATGGCAGCGAGATTTGCCTTTGTCCCACAGCATACCGTACAATCCCAGTCAAAGAGTGTGTCTGTAATAACGTGTCGTGGAACAAGTATATCTGAAATATTAACAAAAAATAATAAAAATATTACAAGAGCCTCCTCTGAGCTGTCCTGGAAATCTTTAACCTGCAAGTGTTTTCTTGTGTTTTCTTGAGTTCAGACTAAACTAAAATCCAGGAAAATTAGTGTAAACACAGGCAAATCCTTTCTGGTTTTACTGTGATGTTGGCTGGACACTACAAGTCACCCAGAGCAGTTGTGGAGTCTCCATCTGCAGACATGTTTAAATCCCACCTGGACAATGTCCTGGGCCACCTGATTGTGCTGACCCTGTGTGCTGCTTGGACCTCCAGGGCATTAATTTTCTTCAGAAGTGCTTGCATGGTGCTGTTGTGGATTTGTGACCAAAACAGTGTTGATAACA
>NW_009744726.1:0-640 GCF_000703405.1 Apaloderma vittatum | reverse complement strand
AGCCAGGGTAAACTTAAAATGCAAAGAGCTAACTTATGGTGCAATGCTGCAGCAACCGTCTGGATAATTGCTTTAAATAGTAAAATCGGAGAAAGAAACACTTATATCTGAGGCAGGGGACAGTTTCCTGGTTGATGGAAGTTAATTTTCTGAAGCTGAAAAATCGAAGTGCCAGGAATTCCCTCTGGTGTCCATGAGTCTGTGTTGCAGCCCAGAGGAAAGTTCTTACTGGTGCAGTTTCCAGCTTCAGTAGAGAGCAGGTGACTCTGGTACCTTCTAAACGATCTGATTAGTTGCTCTTACTCTCTGTTGTAGTGTTTGTGTTCTTGGGGTTTCACTTAATGCTTACTAGGGATGGGATATAAACAAAGGGAAATCAGGCAAATACATTCCAAAGCTGGTGAATTTACTGTTAAGATCTGCTGCCAAAGAAAAGTAGACTTGTTTCCTGTGAGGACAGGCTGGGGAGTCCCAACTGGAGAAGTCTCTGGACAGACCTTATCATGGACTTTCAGTACTTAAAGGGACTATTTTTAAGTGACTTAATGATAGGACAAGGGGTAACAACTTCAAACTGAAAAAGAGAGATTTAGATTAGACATTAGAAATAAATTGTTCCCTGTGAGGGTGGTGAGACACT
>NW_009744725.1:0-639 GCF_000703405.1 Apaloderma vittatum | reverse complement strand
GGACCTTGAGCACCCTGTCACCGACCCCTCCAGGCTGAGCGCAGGGCACTGCAGGGCTATTTCTTGTTAGGAGTCTACACCCAGAGAGAGAAAATCAGGAATTCTTGTCTTGGTCTGAACCAAGTTCAAGTACAGAAAGTTCAGGCTTTGAAGAAACGCAGCAGGGAAGAGAAAGGACAACAGCGGTGTGCAGCTCAGAGGAGTCCAACCTCGGCGTTTTTACGATTTTAAGCTTGGTCTACATGCCTCTGCCAGCTGTGACAAAGAGGTTTGCATAGGCTCTAATTAAGCAATAAGTCTCAGCAGCTTGTTCGGTAGCACTGATTAATGTCCACCTTGGGTGCAGAGGAATACTGCATAATCTAAAACATCACTGAAACTTTAAGAGAGGCTTTTAAAAACCAAGCAATATTTTATTAACTCTACAAAAAACACATTAAAAATCATGGCATGCTCTCTAAGGAATATCCTTCGAGTCTTGCCGTTCTCTAGCGTATTTTAGAAGCACAGGCATTTTATCGGGCAGCTCCTCCAGCCATTTATTATCTTTCAGATGGCAATAAAGCCACCTCTCCCTGGCCGCGCCTAAGAGCTCTAGGAGAAGAGTGGCTGTCTTTATACTCTTGTTTCCTTGCTGCC
>NW_009744724.1:0-641 GCF_000703405.1 Apaloderma vittatum | reverse complement strand
TTTTTTTTTCATCCAAATTCCTTGCCTTCAGTTCAGTGCACTGATCTAGGCCTCTAATTAGGTCCTTTTGCTTCAGCCGTTAGTAACCTTTCATGTGCATCTCCCTCATTCCAGCTTTCTGATACCTCAGAAAATAGTTCGGGGGCTGGTAAGGGGCCTGTTTGGGCTTCGCTTCGCAAGTTTGAGTGACAATATGATATTCCAGTTTCTGCTGAGATGCCATCAGGAGGAGATCTGCATGCTCAAGCACACTTCCCAGAAGCTTTACTGCTTCCCCGGTGAATACGCAGGTGTGCACTAAGGGCCACCCACCTTCTTCTGATCTCAGGGATAAATCACACACTCTGCAGTGAGCATGAATTACTATGACTGCCAGTTGCTAGAAAAACTTGGTGATGCATTTAAAAAGAGCTATTACATGCTGAAAACAAAACAAAATAAACCCCAAAAAACTATTCTCCACTTGAGAAATATTTTCCAATTATATTTAATGAAATGGCAGAGGTGACAGAGGCCAGACTCCAAAAAGTCTGCTTTTCCTTTCTCCCCAGTTCCAGAGCTGACACACATGCAACTCCCCTTCTACACACACGTAGGATCACAGAATCTTTTAGTGTGGAAAAGACCCTTAAGATCATCAA
>NW_009744723.1:0-638 GCF_000703405.1 Apaloderma vittatum | reverse complement strand
ATTTATAGGCAGACGCCCTGATTTGTCTGAAAATCAGGTGAACATGACACAGAACATGGGTCTGTGTCTCCCTGTCTCAGTGCTCTTCAGTTGAATCACATCAAGAGGAGTGCAGCCGGAGTCTGCTGAGTAAAACTGGATGAACAACGCTTCTATCAGCCCCCTGAAGCTGATAAATCCATGAATAATTCAGCACAGGAGGGTGCCTGGCTCCTCTCTGGTAGCTTCACAACAGGTCACAAGTGACTAAGCTCAGAAGAGGATGTGTCCTCCGTATAATTAGTCTTCCTTTAACACTACTGAATTAGCACTTCTGTTTTATTGTACCCTGAAGCTAGAATGCTTATTAGGTTATAGAACAAGTAGATTATTGCTAAATGCCGTGGGCAGATTACAGTAGCTTCCTACTATCACTTTATTAACTGCACTGGACATCATCAGAAAAGCTTAACCTGGGAAAATTGGTAAAAAGACAAACCTTACCCTAAAAATAAAAAGGAAGGCTGCAGAGGTAAGAAAGAAAAGCAGTGTGAAGGAGTTGGCAACAATTCAAACTTGTGTGTATGGGCACATATGGGATGTGGTACAAGCATAACACATCAGCCGCTGTTCCTACGTCATAGCCTTTCGAACTGTTT
>NW_009744722.1:0-634 GCF_000703405.1 Apaloderma vittatum | reverse complement strand
ACTCATAGCTGGTTGGCCTGGATTTTGACTCGCTCGTCTGAAGGGGGAATGAATTAGTCAGAAGCATATCATGAAACAATCAGAAATCTTTCCAGGCAGTTCATCAAAACAGGGTATTCTCACAGAAATGCAGTAGTAAGCAAGCATACGCCGCAGAAATACCTAGACAGAATAAATGAAAATTCAAACTTTTCTCTAAATTTCTGTTATCACAAATCATAAAATAATTTTGGTTGGAAGAAACCTTAGAAGGCAGTCTGGCAACCCTGACTCAGAGCAGGGACACTCTGAAAGCAGATCCGGTTAGAATGTCTCCAAGGACAGCAGCAGACGAGGAGCAGCCAGCCGCCACAAGATCTACCTTCACTTCTTCATTTTTTCGACAAAGCTACCACGTGAGCCTCTGCGGCACAGAGGTGCACGAAGTGTCTGCACAAACAAACAAATTGGTGAACACACCAGTGCGTGACCAGCTATATTTTCGTGTTTAGGAAAGCTGGATCCACACTTTTCTTAGGGTGCAGCATGGAAAAGGAATTCACTTTTCCCAAATACCAAAAATTGTATTTGTCTCTGCTTTACAGATGCAGAATACAAATCTGTTTCTAAATTATTATTGCCTTCTTATGTCTAT
>NW_009744721.1:0-637 GCF_000703405.1 Apaloderma vittatum | reverse complement strand
TGGTATTGCTTTTGTTCCAGAAACTAGATCAGCTTTTTCATAAAAGCACTGCTGTTTTTATTTCTGTAACAAAAAGTGCAGCATAAGTGTACCGCCTGTGTATTACACTGATTCTCTGATATAAATGTGTAAAGCAGTGAAATTGTGAGCAGTTACATGTTTACAGCTGAAGTTCTGTGTCTTAGTGTGCGTAGCACCTTTGAAACCTGATGTAAGACTTTTCAGTCTCTTTGAGGTTTTCTTAAGACCATTTCATACATGTGCCTCATTTACTCAAGCTTGAGTGTGCAAGACCTCTTTGTGCAGGCCTGGCTGAGTCACGCAAAAAGATGAATCTGATGCCGAAAAGCGTTACCTCTGGTCTTTTTTGTTCCACCTCACTTCTCACTTACCTATGCGGCATGGTTTGGTTGAATTTCTTGAGGTAAATATAATGAGCATAAAATTCTAACAGGGATTCTGAAAAGTTGTCTTTATAATATAAGTGCTAAGACTACATTTTTCTATATGTGAGGGTGACTGGGGTATGCTTAAGTGGCTCTGAATAGGGGAGCTTCCATTCAGATGGGGGTATCTGTTGTTTAGGGATGGCTGTGGCACAGGTGAGACTTCTGGTAAGAGTGTGAACGCAGGATGG
>NW_009744720.1:0-639 GCF_000703405.1 Apaloderma vittatum | reverse complement strand
GAACAGTCTTGCACCCTCACTGCTCGCTTTCCTGCGTCGTCTAAACTATATGTGCATTTCTGCACAAGGATATCCCAAAAAAGCAGTTTTAGAACCTTAGCACGCTGCACAATTCCAAGACGTAATTATTTCCTGGGATTTAAATCGAGGTAATTGCTGCATAAAAGGAGGATGCCAGAGGCTGTAACAGTTAACAGCTGTATCTCCAATCCCGAGACAGAATGTACAGATCCTGTGCAAAAGCTAAATATCCGCTGCTTTTACCTGAACAAGTCCCTTCAGTTCCTCTTCTGTTAAGGAGTCTGTGGGCTCCTCTTGGGAGGAATTGTACTCCACGGCCACTTTCCCATTCTCTGGAACAGAATACACAGCCAGAGACACAGTTAGTTCCTACTGTGTGTAATGACGATAACAAATGGCCCAATTCTGCTTCACAGCAATTAAAACCTCAAAGGAGAGGGTAGCCCCAAAGAGGCAACATTGAACTGAACGGCGGGGCACAGACTTTTCATGGCAACTGGCTGGCTTTGCACGTTCCTGCCCTGGTTCCAAGTGCTGCACTTCAGTTCATGTTGCCCCTGGAAGCAGAACTTCCTCACGTCTCTATGTCACACACATGTAGTGTTAAAAAGCTCTCCC
>NW_009744719.1:0-640 GCF_000703405.1 Apaloderma vittatum | reverse complement strand
AAAAGAACATGCCTCTAGCACTACCAAGGAAAGGAATTACAATTTAAGATAAAATCATTCATTTCTGACAGAAAACTATTCTCTATGTCAGTTCCCCAGGGCAGATGATCTTGAATGAAATCTCTCAAAACCTTAACCTAAAGTCTGTTCTTATATACATTTCATTCATGTTTCCTTTCAGTGCCAAGGCCTGAAACATATTCAGAATATATCCAAGTCATGTGGAGTTTCCCACCTATAGGATCTCTTCTAATATAATGAATCCAGGTCGATACTCCACAAATTTCTACACGCTACTGCAGAACTCTCCCTACTGCATTTGATGTTCAAACCACCGGTGAGAGGCAAACAAAGATTTGTTTGGGTTTTTTTAACTCATTCATGTGCTTTTCTAGATTCATCCTACCATCTCAGCTTTGTGATGCTGTGAACTCTTAACATGACTTAACTGTTCCATTGGTCTTTTGATAGAAAATTGACAGATCAGGTCAAGTCACAAAAGTAAAGTTGAGAAAGGAAGGGAGAGAACATATACAGGCTGCTTCTTGTCTCTGGAAGGGCCTGGTTTCATATTAAAGGATTTTCCAAATAATGGTCTGCCTCAATAAGTTAACTACTACTGACAGATGTTATGTGAATG
>NW_009744718.1:0-638 GCF_000703405.1 Apaloderma vittatum | reverse complement strand
TTTTTTTTATTTTTTTCCGGAAAATACATTAGTCCCGTGGTCTGGTAATTGCTAAATTGCAGACTGGCAATGACAAACTTCCTTCCCCTCCCTTCCCATTTAAACTGTCCCATCTGAGTGCGTGCTTTGGGGTCTAAAATAGGAAGTACAGGCTTTCCTTGAAAGCGCGTGGCCTGCTACTCTGAAAGTGGTATCTGAGGTGTATAAAAGATGCAGAGGTTATTTTGAAGACTTACTCACCAAGAAAACCATGTGACCGGTTTACACTTTCTGCCTCCGGTTCTAGAAAAGTGTGATTCTGCTGGATTCTGCACCAGAGGATTCTGATGCTGTGAGGGGAGGCTGGACAGAGAGAGTCACCGTCAGGTTGAATCATCTGCTCCACAGACAGCTCTGGATCCAGGTAAGGGAACCGCTTTCTCTCTAGGGAAAACTCTCATACAAGGGCTTGTGAGTTATTAAGGGATTCCATAGCTGTAATGGTTATTCAAGGGCTCAGCCAGCTGTTTCTGGTGTAAGGGAGTTGCATTCAGAAATCTGAAAGTTAACAGGAACTTAAAAGCAGTTTTTTGCATCCTTCCCTAAAGTAGAAAAGAGTTTCAGCTCTCAAACATACTTGAGCAGGTGAATTTATTATA
>NW_009744717.1:0-639 GCF_000703405.1 Apaloderma vittatum | reverse complement strand
TGCAGTGTGTTTGAGACAGTAACTTCTTGCAAGCTGAGTTTTCATCAGGGTAGCATCTGTCCAAGCCTTCCTTATTCTATTCTGGATCATATATCATTTGTCCTCCCACAGCTGTCATAAAAGTGGCATAAAGTTGGCATAAACTCAGTGTCATCTGTTTTGGCAGTTTTCACAGGAATTTAATCCTCTTTTCACATCTGATCTTGATGGTGTTTATGCTGCTCTGTGATCCAATACCGCATGGATTGTGCAACCACAACCTGATTGTATTTAGCTACACTCCTGAATGGGTTTATTGTGAAACTCTTCATCTTCGTGATGTAAAGCTCGAAGGATGTTATAGGACAAGTCTTTGAAAATGAACTAGAGTCAATAACAAACCATAATTGATCTTCTAAGATTCCCCATAAAAGTGTCCTGTTCTGGGCAAATATTCCATGTTTAACTTAAAAGTAAAAGTCCATGTTATTATTTACTCTAGTTAGTGAGCACTGTCTGTGTTCTCTGCAAGAAGTAATTGGTGCTTTTTGGAGTGATGTTCAGATAAAAGCGTAAGAGATTTATGATGAATGCTGAGTTCAGTAGATGCTTACTTGGGAAATAAAAAGGCAACTTTTTAAAATGTTCTAGAGATGAAGT
>NW_009744716.1:0-609 GCF_000703405.1 Apaloderma vittatum | reverse complement strand
TTCATGGTGTAGTCTGTGATGTCCCCACCCTCCCTCCAAAATCTGGTGAGTTAGGTGATCAAAAGCAGAGCAGCAGATTTTGCGCTCACGCTTCCTCAAATGAAGTGCTGATGCTCAGTGCTGGATATGAAATACATTTTTTTTTTCCCACATGATAAACTGGCCTTTCCAAAACCCATTAATTTGTATGTGATTGCGAGTTCTGTGTAGTGAATGGATGTCCAAAATCTCGTTTCTGAAATATCCACATATACCCACCTGTATTAGACACTGCATTTCAAAGCTGCACCCTCCATAAACTTACATACAAAGATTTACATGAAGCACACTCTGTAAAACAAACAACAACCTCAAACTAACGAACTGTTAAAGGAAAACTCGGGTAAACTCAAACAAACTCATTTGAAAAGGCACAGCTTTTTGTTGCTAAATACAGTAATAACTTCATAAAAGCAAGAATAAAGGCCAGGAAAACCACCTGCGAAACTTAGTTTCCTAAATGGTAAGATGAGAAATTTCTGGTGCATTGCCTTGGTCAGAAGAAATACACCGGTGCTTACCCACATCTTGCAACAGTACGTTGATTAATTCTCAAAATTTTAAAACAGA
>NW_009744715.1:0-639 GCF_000703405.1 Apaloderma vittatum | reverse complement strand
AGACCGCAGAGAGAAAAGAGAGAACAAACAGAAATAACCATCTTTAAAGGACAATATGTGCAATTTCAAGACTAACTAATCACGTATTTGTAGGTGTCTAAATAATTGACAAACGGATAGTTGCTTTGTCTCGTTCCCTGGTGCTAATCAGTCAATGTTCTCTCCATTTTATAAGTTTGTGCAAACTATGTTGACTTTCTATTGTTTTGCTAATCTTGTTACTCTGATAAAATAAGGAGGGCAAAAAGAATACGGAAGTATTTTTATAGCAGAAACTGCAGCTCATGTGTTTGTAGCTGTTTCAGGAATGTGTTGCAACCAGAGAAGATGAGCGTGTTGGAAACTCATTTACTGGAAAACCATAATTTGCAAAAAGCTGAGATTTTTGCTCTCTATGTATCAAATTCTGTGAGAATCAAGTGCTGAATGAGAGAGACGGGACTGAGCTCCCACTTACCTGTCCATGTGTGTGGCTTATTAGTTACTTGCCGAGCTTTAAGCACTTGACCCAATGTTGCTGATTTAATCATCCTTGGTAACTGATGCAACAAGACATACTTCGGTGATACCTGTACTTTATCTTTCCAATTGCCAAATCATTACCTTTTTTTATTTCCTTAATATTATATTGAGGAGGTT
>NW_009744714.1:0-635 GCF_000703405.1 Apaloderma vittatum | reverse complement strand
TTTTTATCGTCAACTCACTTACTATGACTGGAGGCAGAAACAGGAAAACACTTCAGTCAAAATGTGGTTCCAGTGTTGTGACTGGTTCAAATGTGACTGGAAATTGCACTTCTCCCTGTGAGAGAATCTATCGATGTCTTCATGAGTTATACTGCTCTGAAAATGAGATTTCTTCATCATGTGACAAGGCATTTTGACTTTTTTTTTTGTTGATGAGGAACGGCATGGTAGCTTTAGCTTTCCCAGTGTTTTGTTTGAAGCTATTTCCAGGCACGAGAATGTTCATGTGCAAGTAAAATTCACTTTTTCTCCCTCTGACATTCCTGTCTCTCTGGACATGGTTTTCTTGTGTCAATGCAGTTGATTCTTAGTATCAGTTACATTTAATTACTCAAATACTAACTTGAGTTTGATACTGACTTCATTCTGAAGTATGAGCTTTCAGGCTTGTCTGAAATTTTCACTCCTAAAGATTGCTTCAGGTGCTTATTGCTCTGATGATACTTATCTCTTGCCTTCAGGACTGTTACATTATTTATCACAGCTACTGCAAGGAAAGTTTGGCTTTTCTGATCCAGAGAACAAGAACTGATGTTTAAAAATGCTTCATGTTGGATATTGAAACAGTTAAATAG
>NW_009744713.1:0-636 GCF_000703405.1 Apaloderma vittatum | reverse complement strand
CATACACTCAGGAAGCGGTAAGGCTGAACTATTTGCTCTGTGCAAATAGTGTTTCAAATCTGTGAGAAGCAGCGTGCCGGCTTACTGTAATTTTATTGACTAGACTTCCTGCTGTTTTGCTTGGAGTCACCTCATTAAAATGCTCTGCTCTAGTCTACAGGAACTTATTTTGACTGGCAGTTTGTTTTGAAATGGCAAACATTAGCCTTAGCAAGGTGATGCGTGTGTTACACGTATTTCCAAAAGTAATGGTTTGCCTAGTCTCTTAGATGTTATAAAAAATTCTTCATGAAATCCATAAAGACATAGTTTTCCTGCTCCCTTTTTACATAAATTCTTTCTGACACAAGAGCTCTTTGATTTCTTCTGCCTTGTCCTCACTTACATAAATATGTCTAGGAAGAATAAATACGCTTTTACAAGCTGTGGCTAATCGCTGTGCCTCCTTTGCACTAGAGAATTCTGTGGACATTTTTTTCACTGTAGCTCCAACGTTACTTTGCATTCGGTGCTACAGAACATGCCATTTGAGGCCCACTTGTCTCGGTAAGTATTGAACAAGCAGAGTATTGCCCGAGTCCTGGCAAGGTTGGGTTCTTGGCAGCGTTATGTTTATGGTTGGACTCAATGATCTTA
>NW_009744712.1:0-633 GCF_000703405.1 Apaloderma vittatum | reverse complement strand
AAGAGTAGACAAAATGAACCCTGAACCTTGATTAGAGAGGTAACATCTTTTTGCTTCCAAACCAGTGAAGCTTCCATGTCTACATGGATGACAACAAAAGTAAATATACAGTTAATTCAAGACTGCAAGGGGTTTTTTTAAATACATTAAACAATCCTGCACATATGAGATGATTTTGCAAATTTTCTTTCATTTGAAACACAACACAGGCATTTAAAAATAACCATAAATCCAACTGAACATACATAAGTCTACAAGGAAACTAAAAAGTGCCTTGACCTGTTCCGAACAAACACCTCTAAAAACGTTTTCCAAGCTTGGTATGCAACAGCGGCCCTGATGATAGCCTAGCTCTGGCCATGTTACTTGGCAGCAACTCTTGCGTATTTTGAGAGCGGCATTATGTCTCTCCAACAAACGCAGAACCAAACCAAACTTTGATGTCTTGCTAACTTGGAACGAATTACAGGATATAATTAGTCACAAATTACAGTAGGAACACAGGGCTTCCCCCAAACTGATTTTGATGGCTTGTCAAAACTGATGGGTGAAGGTGTCAAGGATGTTTTGCAATACCTGACAATAAGATGACATTTATACCATGGAAAATGACATCCCTGTACATACTTTTGA
>NW_009744711.1:0-636 GCF_000703405.1 Apaloderma vittatum | reverse complement strand
GCTGAATTAGTTGCATTTCTGTGCATATTGATGCATTTGGTAATCCTTAATGGATTTCCCTTCCATGAATTCTTGCAGTCTGTCCTGAACGAGCGCGCAGTCAGTATGAAAATGCAGGGGTAGCACCCTTGTTTCAGTCAAACTGATCTGGAAAACACAAGGTGTGACATGAGTGCCAATTAATTAAACCAACAGCAAAAGGCTTAACAACTTGTCTTGGTATATCGTGCTACTTATAGATTGAAAGTAACAACCAGCCAGTACGTCAAGACAATTAAATAACGGAAGCATAGCACCCTCTCAGTCAAGCAAAAGAAGATTCAAGATGCGTTATGGAACAAATTAAAGGTCTATCAAAATGTGTAAGAATGTTTGCTGAGACAGATGTGACTTAACAGCAGTTTTATGTAACTATAAATAACGGTAATAATTATACATAAATGTAATTTTTGCTATTAATTGTATTTAATACAAGTGGTACGGGGGAGACACTGGTAAGAAAGCATGAAAAGAAAGAGTATGAAGGAGCGTAACATCAGCAGAGCAGCATCTTCCGATTTTTTCTTAGTCATTGAATTTCTATTTGCCTAAAAAATCATTCATAAGAAAAAGGGCAGCACAGATTTCTTTTTTTTT
>NW_009744710.1:0-631 GCF_000703405.1 Apaloderma vittatum | reverse complement strand
CAGAGAAGAGAAACACTGCCTATGTGTTTCTTAATCTCAGGGATAGTTTCAGGAGTAAAGAGTCTCCAAAACCCAAAAGCACCGTTTCAGCCTTCCTCACCTTAAGAGTGTCGCTCACCAGCTGACACTTTGAGCTCTGCAGATAAGATGACAGTCTGGATGCTGTTCCAGGGGTCAACTAAAGCAGTTCTACTGTAACAAACTGTTCTTTGTTCCATCTTGTGACCCACTGGCACCATTTCTGCCGAACAGACCTTTGATAATTATAACAGAACACAGCATATAGTTGAAATGTACTTACTCAGGCATTTAGGCTCTGGAGACCAGCCCTGTTCAGAACACTCCATTCGAACCCAGGTTTTTCCAGTGGGGGTTGAATAACCATTAAGGCAGTAGTAATCAGCATGCTGCCCAGTTCTCATTGGAAAGTAATAGTGTCTGTAGTACTCCAGACTTCCACTTAACTTGCCATTTTCTATAGCTGGGTAGTCACACTGTTTCCCTTGAAATAGAATTTAACAGCAACAGTATCAACAAGCGCAAGACAAAAAGCTCAGAACACAACTAATTCCTATTAAGCTTCATCATCTGAGTGTTTTCTGAAACTACAGAATCAGGACTCCGTGGCAGG
>NW_009744709.1:0-634 GCF_000703405.1 Apaloderma vittatum | reverse complement strand
GATACTTAATAGTGGCAAAAAGCATCATTCATTTTTTCTGCCCTGCTTGCTATGTGACGTGAGTTGTCAGCAGAGATGTTTGCTGTTGTTAAATAATCTCCACTGAATTCGCTGCTCTGGAGGAGCCCAAAGAAGAGCAGGCTGAGAGCCTGGGGCAGGCAGTTTAGCTCTTACCTTGGAGCTGTTGCCCGTCTGCAGCGATGGAGAGCCAATGGAGCTCAACTTTGTGGGGCAGCAACCAGTAGATGGAGGCCATGAGATTTGGTTCAAGCTCCCTGGCAAAACGGAGCCTTCACCACTCCAGTGCAAAGTGGCACCAGAAGTCCTCTGAGGACAGGGAATTCGCTTTCATCCCAACACCTCTTTGCCCGTTTTGTCCAGCGTATCTGCTAGGGAAACTCCTAATGAGTCACGGTAATGAGTGTGAGCTCCCGAATGCTTAAGGAAAGCCAAGGAGCAAGCAATATCTGTAACTTCTTGTCTTCTGCTCTTCCCAGCTCTCACAATTTGTATTTAGTAGCTAAAAAATGTTCCTGGGCCTTGTCGTCTTTTGTTATTGTCGTTCACAGCATGGGATCCCTGGGAAGCATTCCTGTCTTTCATGGGGGCTGGAGCAGCTCTGCTACGAGGACAG
>NW_009744708.1:0-637 GCF_000703405.1 Apaloderma vittatum | reverse complement strand
AGATCATTTAGTCCAACCCCCTGCGGACACAGACGGGAGCCCCGTGAGCAGCCGACCCTTCAGCTGGGGAGAAAACGGGTGCCCGGGATGCGTTTTGGTTGCCACCGCTCCCCAAAAAACCACCGACAGCACTTCCCGAGAGCCCCCACGGGCACTCAATGGCACCTGGGGACACGGCGAGGCCCCTGGGTGCCCCTTCCCCATCGTACCATCCTGCCCCAGGGGGGCTGCAGGAGGGCTGTGCCCCCCCAAAAAAGCAAACCAGCAGGCGGACGGACGGACGGACCCACAGATGTACAGACCCGAAAGCAGAGCGAGGGTGGCCGGGCACAGCGAGTCTGGGGGCAGTGAGACACCGCAGAGAGCGCAAGGATTCATATATAGTAAAAAGTCTTTATTAAGAAGGCTTTGAAGTCAAAAAATAAAACTCTTGATACAATTTTCATAACCGTCAAGTCAGCTCAGCAAATATATAATCAGTACTTTAGCCATGTAAGGTTAAAGGTCCGTTATTTTCTTTTTAAAATAAAATATATTTTAGGTTTTAAAATTTATTCAATAAAGTACATATTTTCCTATAAATTCCCTACATATACATAAAGAGGTAAAAAATAAAAAAATAAAACTAAGGGAGAAA
>NW_009744707.1:0-626 GCF_000703405.1 Apaloderma vittatum | reverse complement strand
GGCCTAGGTTGGAAGGGACCTTAGCAATCATTCTTTCATTTTTATCTATCAATAACAAACCTTAATGCAAAAGAAAAAAGTCATTGAAACCCAAATTTTGGCTAGTGTTGATGGCAACTACTCAGCATGCCAAAAAAGGCAAAAAGAGTGCGAAAAAAAAAAGCTGGAGGTCTAAGTTTGTCATTAATACCAAAATGCCGACAAATTTCCTACCTAATTCTACCAAATTCAGTGTGTCACTCTAGAAGCCAACACTCTATCCAGTTTCCCTAATACTGCATTCACTGGCTAAACACAAGTTCAGAGTGAAAGAAATTTAAAAAGTAAAGTTCATTTGTTTTGCAAAAAGGAAAGTTCAGTTTTTATAATTCCAGTGGCTTCAGACAACACTGACACCTTGTGCTTTTTGCAGGCCAGGAACAGATATAGAAGATTATATGGGCTAACTCTAGTAATCACAGCATCTAAAGAAATGGAAAAAGTTCACTTGTGTATTTGACTTGTTTTCCCTGCATTTGTTCAGCAATTGTTTTTCTTGAGAATCCTGTGACCGAGAGGTTGCTGTCAGCTACCTGTAAAAAGCCTCATAACTTCCTAACCCCTTGACCGCACACAGGTTTCTCACT
>NW_009744706.1:0-635 GCF_000703405.1 Apaloderma vittatum | reverse complement strand
CCACTAAAACCAGTAACACTAAAGTCTCTCTGCAGTTGTGAGAAAACACGGTGCCAGTTTTACCTAAGTGGCAGGTGATTTTTTTTTTTTTAACTTTTCCAAATTATAATTTGCTCTAGCCACAAGCCAGATGTTGGGTTTCTTTCATGCGTTACACAGGACCAACACACGCACAAAAGTCACCTCTAACAAAGAACCTGCATCCATTGATTTAATTAAAAAAAATCTATATAAATCAAGCTGGGAGGAGAGAAAAGTGTGATTTTCTAGGAAAGTTGTTGCTTTACCAGGAAGGGTAGGTTGCAGCAGTTCGTGGTTAATCAAGCTGCTGAAAGGTTAATTACCTGTCAGAACGCACATGGGGTGGGGAAGAAATCCACCCGAGTTGCTAGGGAGGTTTCAGGAACAAAAGGCCAACGGGTGCTTGGGGCAAGGAATCTCCATCCCTGTCTTCGCCAAGCATCACGTGCATCCGCAGCACGGCATTAGGGAAGGCTAATAATAAACTGTAGTGCGGGGCACCTGCCAGACTAATCGCAGCACAGCGTGTTGGAGCACGGAGAGCATCTGGAGGCAGCGCTCGACTCGGCGCAGCGTAACAGCTCACGGCGTGTCAGCGTGCCGGCTCCAGAGCG
>NW_009744705.1:0-623 GCF_000703405.1 Apaloderma vittatum | reverse complement strand
ACTGCGTCCAGATGGGTTTTGAAAGTCTCCAAACACGGAAACTCCAGAACCTCCCCGGGCAGCCTGAGAATAAATTCTATTTCTCTTACATACCTATTTTAAAACACATTTTTTTTCTACTCGAATAAAAATGTTATTGTATTTAGGTCTTAATCATATAATTAGTAACAACAACAAATTAAAATGAATTAACCCCATTCTGATTTTCCTTGCAGTGTTAAATAGAAGCACACAAAACACAATTAAGTCATTTCAAGTCCTCTCTTTAAATCTCAATCATTGATTGCTCTATCTAGATAAAAATAAAACAAACCAAAGCTTTTCATTTGGTGTGAGCTGAGAGAGGTGCAGAGCACACAGTCCCCACCGATTCCAGGCTAAATACTTTCACTGCTTCTTATGATTTCTGGTTAGGATCTTGCTCAGCCATTTCGGGACTGTACACAGATGATCACACAGGATCTGCTCTTTGGAATAATTCATGCAGGGAAACTTTAACTACAACGTACAATATACAGAAAGACACCAGCCTAAGGCTGAGGAAGGTCTGAAACTTGTTTAAAAAAAAAGAGAAAGATGGGAATGCTTTGTCGGCCAGTGCTAGCATCTGCCTCTCGTTTGGT
>NW_009744704.1:0-635 GCF_000703405.1 Apaloderma vittatum | reverse complement strand
ATTTTTTTCCTACATAGCCTCACAACATTTTCTCATGGAGGTGGCTACCGCCAGAGACCTGCCCATATGAAGATCTTCCTACTCCTGCTCCACCCTTTTTCTTCCTCCTACTCAGGAAACTAGGTCTCTGAATTAAAGCACTACAGACTGAAATACTGTGGACTGAAGTGCTGCTAGTGGTGCAAATTTAGAAAAAGTTGGCTAGATCTATGAATAACATCAGTAAATTGTTATGACATCAATTTTCAGAATAGAGTTATTTTTCCATCTTTTTTTTTTTTAATAATTTGTAACAGTCGATGTAGGTTCAAGTATAGGTATTTATAATCTTTTTGCCCCTTTCTACTTGACCCATCCTTTTCCTCAGGCCACAGAACTCAGCCTTGGATAATGCAAATATATATATAACATAAAACATATGTTGAGCTGTCTCCTTTATATGGGTGCATTCTTTTCGTGCGATGGTAGAATTTAATTCATAAAAATACGAATGTCATTATGTGGTTAAGAAAATTGCATCAGTTTTATAATTTATATAAAACTATTCACTATGGAATTACTTTGATAGATATGAATCAGTAAAAACAGCAAACTGCAATATTTTGTTGGGGGTTTTGTTTTGCCTTTTTTTTTTT
>NW_009744703.1:0-632 GCF_000703405.1 Apaloderma vittatum | reverse complement strand
AAACAGCAAATAAGTGGTGGGAAACAACTGTGGGGTGTTATCTCCGGGCAAAACACAGATATGTTCTCAATTTGGTGCCACAAGCACCCAGTTTTTGAAAATTACCTCTTGTTCCACATTATATAAAGCATATCCAAGCAAAGAAAGGCAACACCCAGGGCAGGGGGTATTAGCAACAACGCTGTGGTTTCAGCCTCGTTCCTTTAAAACTGACTCACCGGAAAAAAAGCTCAGAAATAACCTCTGTCTTAATTATTGTCCTGGCCCCAACGTGGCTCTTTTTATCCGCTCGCACAGAGCCGTCACGCGAGGAACCTGCAGAGCGGCAGAGCCCTTCTGCCCCGCTCCTGGGCAGTCCCTGCCCTGCAAGGAGGGAAAAAGCGCTGCCGGGGGGCGAGACGCGGGACGGCACCATGTGTCCTTCATCTTGGCGGAGGTCCCGGCCACAAAACCCGCAGTAGAAGAACCCTCAAAGAGACCCAGGCAGCAGCAGCCGTTCCATCAGCACCGCTCGCGGTGTTGGACAGGAGAGCATCGACGCTGTAGCTGCAGCCAGCTTCTTCAGCACAGATTTTTTTGACACAGGCATTAATTACTTCATCAGGTGCCATTTTTTCCAGAGGGCCCCCGCT
>NW_009744702.1:0-634 GCF_000703405.1 Apaloderma vittatum | reverse complement strand
ACTAGCATCTGTCAGTTGGAAAACTCTCTGGGCCTACTTGTCTTGAGCATTTTACTACCTAGAAAAATGTTAAAAGCTGAATTACATTGCAGAATTACATTAGAATAGAAAACACTGTAATGCGTATTTAAAATAAACCTTGCAAGTTTGCAGGTCGACCCTCTTTGGCCCAAGGTCTAGCAGATCTAGACGATCTAGAAGTATCTATAGCCGATCGCTGCATCTAGGTGTTCTCTTCAATCTAACGACGATCAAACTGACAGCCCAATGAGCCAGGGTGAGGCTTGATTGACGCAAGAAGATTTTTCTAGGTGGGAATGTGGTCAATCTGCTGTTCCTCTTTCTAAACCGGAGGGGGGCCCCAATTGAAAGCCAAATTTACTGTTACGGCGATCACCGTCTCAAATTTTCTGCCCTTAAAGAATAAGGTGAAGCTACGTGTAGATGGCTCGAGGGGATCTGGCCTCTTATGCTGATCACCTCAAGGTCTAGGAGGATCTTAAGTGTCGGATTTGCAAGGCGCCTCAGCATGAAATCTTAAGGCTCGTGACATTCTGAATCAAGGCGACTGACTCAAACGAAGAAACCTGAAAGGTTTTGACCAGGTTGATTATTAAGATAGCAACATTTGATA
>NW_009744701.1:0-634 GCF_000703405.1 Apaloderma vittatum | reverse complement strand
CACACCACCACTCCTGAAGTCACTCAAGCTTTTCTTCCCAGTTTGTCAGTCATTTGAAACTTCCTTGACTTAGGTGAGATTTTGAATAGTCCTTGTGCCGGATGGAAAAGATGGATATTTAGGCCAAGATTCCCTGAGATGCCTGCCAGTCACTGGGATCATATATTTTGAAGTACGCCTCATTTACTGACAGTGCTGAATGCCAGTTTTCTGCAAACTGGGCTCTGTGGACGTGACCTGTGCTGACTTGTAGTTATAAAGCTAAATGTGCCACATTTAAATGCTGTAATCTCTCGAGACTTCACAAAGCTGCTTCCAAAAAACCAAACATGTTAAGGCCTTAGATTTTTGTCTAGTATATAGAAGATAGTTTTTATATTATTATCAGATTTAGCCTTTGGTTTCCATAGCTATCTACTGGAATTAACAGAATGAAAGATGCATTCATGACTCCTTTTCTTTACTGTCTGTGTCTTCTATTGCCAGTCTTGTGGGTGTGCTCCTGCTGAGTGGGACTCAAGAAGGTTCAGTGTAGTTGATTGGATGCTGTGTCTAGCACAGTTCTCTGTTGGCAACTGCATCATGCTATTGGCAATGAGGCTCTCTTTTGTCGTTTGTTTTTTTGTAGTTTTTT
>NW_009744700.1:0-632 GCF_000703405.1 Apaloderma vittatum | reverse complement strand
GTGATTTTGCACAGTGTGTGTCAAAATCCTCCCTCATCCAGCCGGTCTCCCGGCACTCAGCGGGGGAAGGTTTTGTGTATCAGTTTGGAAAACTGACATGAGGAGACAAAAGCAATTCCTTTCAGACACAGATAGAAATTTCAGTTTAGATGTATTGACACGGAGTTGTCAAAAGTTCACGGGGATTTTTTGGCTGTAAAACAACCTGAAATCCATTTTTACTCCTTGTCACTATTAATTTAGAATCTGTGCTTGTTTGTGCTATTTGAGAAAAGAAGATTACGCTGGATCCTTTCCGTAAAGAGTTGTCCAGGAGGTTGTCTGAATATGTAGCACAAAAGGCTGGTCAGAAGATGTTTAAAATTTGCTTAGATTAATGAGAAATGAATGAAAGTATCAGCACCAAAGTTTTTAACACATAGATACCTCTACTTGCAGAAAGAGTACACGTGAGAAGTCAGTGTACCTACAAGTAATACGTATCCGAAATACTGTGTGCAGGCCTGGGGGACGTGTGTACCGCTCGCGGTGACTCCAGGGGTCTCGTTCTGGGTGGTTGAGACTCTTCAGGGACCCAGATGAGGTTGACCTGAGCAACCGTGCAGGATGGCCATGAGCCAGCAGTGCCCTCG
>NW_009744699.1:0-634 GCF_000703405.1 Apaloderma vittatum | reverse complement strand
CCGCCCCTCTGCCGGGCCGCCTCCGGCGGAAAAATGGTATTTTCGTTCTTTTTCTTGGATGGAAAAGGCGTGTTCCAGAATAACCACAACATTATAAAATTCCATGGCCAGACATGTACACTGGAGAGTTCACTCCTGCACGAGACTTATCGATTAAAAGTAAAATTAACCCAAAAATAGAAGCATTTTATTTCATGACTGAACCACAAAAATACAACTACCTGATACCTCAACTATACAAAACGAGGCGAGTTTTGAATAAACTTAGAAGTCCCAAATATTTACAAGTTCTACTGGTGGTGGCGCCAGAGGAATCTTCCCCAGAGTGAACTTCTCGGCTTGAAATTGCTCCAAGTCTTCCGCTGATACTTCGTCCATCGGTGTAAAGAACTTCTCCGCCGTCGTGTCGTCCCAGTCTGTTGCGCAAAAACCCTGCAGGAGGGGAAAGAGCGACCTTGTTTGTCACCAAGTCCCTTCCCTTGTCCAAAGGGTCTTTGCCCCACACACATCAGGAATTGCTCGGTGCCCAGTCACCCGCTGGGGGATCCCGCTCCCTGCTGGCAGCTCCCGGACACGGGGCGGGAAGATTCAGATTTGGACCCAGTTATACTCAAATTTAAGTTTTAAGGAGCTA
>NW_009744698.1:0-634 GCF_000703405.1 Apaloderma vittatum | reverse complement strand
CAAAATGCCCCAAAACCAGAGGTGAGAAGCAAAGAAAGAAAAGTGAAACTCTAGCAGGAAGGCCGTTTGCAGGCAAGCAATTGATTAATCCACTCTCAGATACGCAAGTGTGTGACATTTTCAAAGGCCTGTCCCAGGTGAGCAACAACCAGGCAGTTAAACCTCCAAATCCTTCCAACGGCATTAATCAAACAGGTGCCAGGGTGCAATAAATAGGGCATGGTTTGGGATGCAGTCGCAAGCGTACCTGGGGAAGATAAATTGAGATAAAAGCTGTGCAGGATGAAGCCCATCAAAGGTGCGAGCGTACCCGCACATTTGGGATCAGGGCAGCGATCCGCTTGCTGTGAGATTATAGTGCTTTCCAAGGAGTTTGGGGAAGAAAGACCTCTTAACATTTCAAGTTTATAAATATACAAGGAAAATGGTGCGAGAGCACAGCGTGTATCTGAACTGGAGCCACCTGAATTTCTAGCAGTTCAGTCAAGAGACTTATTGTGCATTTTCAGTGGAACCCGAAATAGATTCAGTTCATGAGATAAAAAGCAAGGCAGGGCAGAATCATAGCATTGCCTTTTCAACACAGATGACTGTTTCTGCTATCAATTTTTCTTAAGAAAACATGCTTCTTTTT
>NW_009744697.1:0-634 GCF_000703405.1 Apaloderma vittatum | reverse complement strand
AAAAGCAGAGAAAAAGATGCAAGAGGTTTTTTCTAAGCCGGGCATCAGGTGTATGCATTTAGACAGCAGCAGCGCCTCTTAGATTTCGGGATTTTTTTCGTTTTGTTGTCGTTTTTTTCCGTAGTTTTTTATTATTGTTATTTATTATTTCCCCCCTTCAGTCCTTTCCCGGTGCCAACCAGCGGTTTTCGACGTTTCTTTCGTAAAGCCCCCTTAGGCCATGGAAATGCAAAAGAGGTTTTGATTGGGGTGGGGGAGTCGGAGGAGAGGCCGGGTGCTCTTACGTTGGCTGCCTAAATTCCCCTCCATACACACCCCTCCCCGCACACTCACCCCACCCTTTCCCTCTTTATTTATCCTCCAGCAAGTTATAAACCCATGGGCACCCCCATGGCTGGAGTTGGGGGGGCAGACCCGGAGCAGGGGGCTGGAGGGGTTCCCCAGACTCACCCATGAACATCCCAGTATCGGGATTACAATTTCTTTTCTCCTAACAAAGAACTAGTTTCTTTTCTCTGCGCCTGCTTCCAAACCAGCTGATTTAGCAAAGCCATTGTGCTTCTTTATTTTTATTTTAACTTAATTTTCTTATTTTCTCTCGTTTTGTTTCGTTTTTTCTTTCTTTTTTTTTTTT
>NW_009744696.1:0-634 GCF_000703405.1 Apaloderma vittatum | reverse complement strand
CCAGGGAGTTGCGACAGCTCTGAAGGCGCCTCTGCTGAGACAACGTGCATCCAGGCACAAAGAATTCTGGCTACTGGGTGTCTGGTTTCTGTGTCCCTCCTTCGCTTCCTCATGGATATTTGTCATACACACATGTGGCAATCTTGAAAAAGGTGAAAAAGCGGGGATTTTACTGGGACTGCGTTTCTTAATTTGCCCTGACGCTTGCAGCCAGCAGACAGAAAGGGATGGGTTTACTGGCACGGCTCTATAAATTGCAGACTCTCCTTAACTTTCATTTTCATCCTCAGATGTTTGCATCATGAAATTTTCCACTTCACGCTGTTTGACGTGCAATCTTACACTGCCTAGAATCAGGAGATGGCAAATGAAACATTAGACTTTTCACCCTAAACTACTGCTTTTAATATGCCTTAAATCTGCAGGAACTAGAAAGGCATCCAGACAGATTTGGGATCCTACTTGTGTTTGTGTATTTCAGATGCCTAGGCCTGAGTCTTATTTTGCTTTAGATAGAAAGCTGATAGCCCTGCGTTGTAAAGAACATTTCAAAATAACAAAGAAATCAGTGAGGAAGATGCCACAGTTCATGGTAAATATGTTAAAATCGTTAAAGGTACAGTAAGCAATCAGA
>NW_009744695.1:0-634 GCF_000703405.1 Apaloderma vittatum | reverse complement strand
TCATTGGCTTGATGCTGTGTCAGGCAGAGACTGAGTCCTTGGATCAAGCAGAGTCTAAATGAAAGTCTGATATCATGAAGCCTGACATGGTTGTGCTGTGAGTAAGACAGACCCTGTGGCTTGCATATGTATGTTAAAGAATTGATGACTCAACACCACAAGCCCCTTTATGACTCACATTTGAATCTGACTGAGTGCCCAGCAATTGCCCCTGCAAGGAAATCTTCAGAATAAACTTTGGATTCGAGACTGCATCCTCCCAAGCCAGAGGCTGTCCAACAGGTGTGTCCAGTATAGATCTTCTGTCTGACAAGGATGGCACACATCGTCTAAATTTTCTAGGCCTATCTCCCTGTGTGAATGTCTCTTTGCCTGAAATCAGGATAAATTTAGAGGTATGGCAGTAGTGAGTTTCCCCTCTTCCCTTTAGTGGCCTTGGTGGGATCAGTGCCAGGGAGTTCTACTTGGAGAGGTCAGCCAGGACCAATTCTCCTCTGCATGCTGCTTTTGAGCTAAGGCTTTCATGTTTAGCAATATATTTGACAGCCCCTCCCATCCTTCCTTTATGACTGAATTGGTTTAGTTAGAGGATGGTAGGATGGGGCGAAAAATGACAGGACTGTCAGGCTCAGAG
>NW_009744694.1:0-629 GCF_000703405.1 Apaloderma vittatum | reverse complement strand
TTGACCCAGGAGACTGATTTCTTTATCTGGAGACCAATTTCTTTCAGAATATCAATGAATTTGGTGAAGGGAAGTCATCACTGCAGAGGGAAAGTGCTGGATCCTAAAGCTGGATCAGGAGTTAAGAATTTTGGAGACCACGAAGTGAGCACCTCTTCCATCGCTGGCTTGAAAGCTGACCTTGTCTCTGAATCTCTCCTCTCTGTCTCCATATAGGACAGACAGTTCCAAGTCCATCAGGAGAGGAGTGCTGAGGGCTTCTGGTTCAAAAGGAAGGGCTCAGGAGGCTTCTCTGAAGCATTCTTCTTACATTTTGTTTGGACATGTGCTTTCTCCTCTACCCATACTAGATCTTGCTCTTAAACAGCTTGGGAAAGATATAATTCTAAAGTATTTGGGGTAGTAAAGGAAAAGTGCTGTGTTATGTCGCCTATGTGCCTCTCACAGAATTTGGTGACTGGCAGGTGAAAGTCAATGGAGGTAAATCTAAAGTGACATATGAGATGATAGAAATCAACCCAGCTTGTGTGTGTAACATGACAGACTCTGAGTTGACCATTAACACTCAGGTGTGAGAGGCTGGAGTTGTGACAGTGTGACATCAGCTTGGTGCTGATGCAAACATCAGC
>NW_009744693.1:0-631 GCF_000703405.1 Apaloderma vittatum | reverse complement strand
GGTTGTGCTTGATCTATTCGAAAGAACTCTGTGAATTTCGTTAAATAATGTTGCAGTGAGAAGCATGTGTGTTCCTCTTGTGATACTGGTTCACTCTGTTTGCAGGTGGATATATTACGGCCATCATCTGTGGTAAGTGTCTTACAAAAATGGAACATGATAGAATGCAGATTGTATTTTTTAATGTGGAACTGATGTTCTGCTGTCACCTCAGTGCAGTAATATATAACGTGATTTTGCAGTTTGGTTAGTTTAAAAATGCTACTACTAAAGCTATGCAGTTCGGAAGAAGTTAAGATTATTTACTAATTATAGTGTGATTTCATGTAAATTGTGTTGGCAGACCTGCTCTGATGTTACTGAGCTGGTGGGACTTTTGCCGTCTTGGTGGTCACTGTTCTTGAGCTGAACTGTCTTCAGTAAAGCATCAAATACTGAGTTGTGAAAGAAACCATGCAAGTTTTAAAGGTTTTTTGGGGGCAGGGAGGGGTTGTGCAAGACTGTGGGTGAAGATGGTGTTATTTCTGCTAAAAATACTCGAGACTTTTTTTTGTGAGCTAGAAATGATCTTTATCACTCTTAAGTTTGTTCTTCTGGTGTTTGTTTTGTTTAGTGGTTTTTTTTTTTTTTT
>NW_009744692.1:0-630 GCF_000703405.1 Apaloderma vittatum | reverse complement strand
CTCGACTAGGTCAGGCAACACATGGGGACCGTACTGAAGCGATGAAATCAGCAGTTTAATCACACATTCCTGATCAATCTCCAACGCTTGAATAGCTGGGAACCCTTAAGAAAAGTTAAGAACCTTGCACAACAAGAAAACCACACTGTCCATAAGCTGAAAAGGTAACAGCACACTAAATCTACCTTCCAAGAGCAGATGTGAATTCACAGCACAGACTTGAGGGAAAAGCTCACAGGACCAGGGAATGCCACTCACCATCTCTTTCAGCTGTCATGCCAAGAGAAGGATAGCATGCAAATAAGGGAAATCAGGCTTCTCTCATGGGTGAAGCCACAAAAACTTTGTGAGGCTTCCTTTTCCTTCCTTCCTCTCCTTCTGCCCACATACACTCTGTGCAATCAGCATGAAGATAAAGAATGGAAAACAACTGAGCGTTACAAGGCATCCTCTAGGAGGCAAATCTCTGTAAAACCTGAGACAGTAAGAATGTTGCAATCTGATTAGCAGGTAATTCCTACTAACGGGCAGCAGCTGTTAAAAAAAGGGTCTTGTGCTTTTATTCTGAACAGCTCAGCTCTACCCCACTCTGAGATCTGCTTTCAGATCTCATTGTTCATGCTCCATGCT
>NW_009744691.1:0-623 GCF_000703405.1 Apaloderma vittatum | reverse complement strand
GGTTGTCATGTTTGATCTTTCCTACTTCCAGTATGAAGAAATAGGCTAAGACAACACTCAGATTCCTTTAGTAAGCTTGAGGGTCTGCCTGAAAGAAGCCAACTTTCCTAGCCAACCTCAGCTTTCAAGTGCTTCAGCCTCCAGAGCCTCCCAAGATCCGTTCTGTTATGCTTAGCTCAGTATAAGCAGCATTATTTAACAAACCATAGTCTCTATAATTTAACTTTATCTTATATATGATGGAACTACAGTGTCTCAGTGCTACAGCTCAGCTGACAGAAACTAGACTATTATACAAAATCATTCATCCTCAGACTAACCTGTATTGTAAGAACAGACGAGACCTGTTTTTGTGCAAGTTTCATGATGACATGAATCCTATATGCCCTTTGAATTTTAATTGCAGAGATATGATGATATGCAGCTGCTGTAAAATAAAGCAGTCTCTTCTTCTGTTTCTGTTCTGAAATCTGTAGAAGGAAAACAAAATAAGGAATATCATTCATTTTCATACTCAGTGGTACCTGATCACCTATGCAAAGACCACAGTACACAGCAATATACTGCTAGAATTAATTAATGCTAAATGAATTAATACTAAAACAGCTCTAAGGATAATTTAT
>NW_009744690.1:0-625 GCF_000703405.1 Apaloderma vittatum | reverse complement strand
TTTCATGAATTATTCAGTGCCAGTGTTCTTCCATCATCCATCTCTGGCTCTGTTTCTTCTCTGGCTCTATTTCTTCTGTTCTATTGAGGTCTTGACTTATGAGCAGAATCTCCTGTTATTCTTTCTTGATTGTCACACTTTATTTCAATTAATATTAATTATGTGGATCCTTGTCCAACGTGTAGCTTTCTGGGCATAAAAGATTGTCATGCTGTAATGTTCAGGCTTTTTCTTCGCAAACTTCTACGCAATGAAGTATTCTCCTGTCAGGAGCTGTCAGCACCACATACATCTACTCGATAATAACTGTGCAGTAATAGAGTTCGCTAAAGAAGTTCTGTGCGAGCCGACACGAATTCCCACAGAGAGGCCAATCTCGTAGCTTATCCGTGATTTCCTATGGCTGACACGCAGTTAAACAGCAAGTGTTGCAAACAGCCTGCTTGTTGAAATGAATAACCTGTTACAGCCTGGAAAGAAATGCTGGCCTAGGACGTTAAACTTCTACTGGAAGCTTAGGTATAATAAGTAGCCTCTGACAAATACTGTTCACGCAAATGTTTGCAGAATGAGAATGTTCCATGAATATTAATGAAAACACATTCTCACAAACATTCACAATCCA
>NW_009744689.1:0-629 GCF_000703405.1 Apaloderma vittatum | reverse complement strand
TGGTTTAGTGGTGTTCATAGGGCTAGGACAACTATCTTGAAGGTGTCTTCCAAACAAAACTGTCCTATGATTCTATGATAACTCTGACAACAGGCTGGTTCTGTTTCCTTTGTGACCTTCCTTTACTTGTTCCTGAATCATGAGATTCTTTTCCTTCAGTTTACTTTCAAGCAGACTCAAAAAACAAGGCAATCTTACTAGAAAAATAAGCACACATGAAGCTAACCAAAATGGTAACTTTCTTGTATATCATTAGACAACATAAGCTGATTCCAAGTGTTCAGACACAAACAGTATATTAAAGTTAAGTGCAACAAACCTCACTGTAGTGGACCCGTAGCAATGTGTGATGTAACTGGAAGTGCCCTCTGCGTCACAGTAACTCTACTGCCTGTGAGTATGCTGAAAACAGGAAAACCTTGGCTACCAAGAGGATCATGAAAAAGAATTATTTTAATAGTCATACAGTAGATAATACAATAAATTTCAAGTAAAAGGAAAAGAATGCTGGAATGTGACCTCACTGTCCTTTTCCTTCTAAAGCGGTGCAGAAAAAATCAATTGCCTGTAGCATCTTTTGGGTTACCGCTTCTTCCCAAAAACATACATTACATTAAACACTGTTGACA
>NW_009744688.1:0-625 GCF_000703405.1 Apaloderma vittatum | reverse complement strand
TTTTTTTTTTTTACATTGTAGAGCTCTATCCCTTGAACTGCAAATTCTGATGGCTATAAGCAGAGTCTAAAGGAAATTTTGGGTTGTTTTTAAAAATATATGTTATAAGAACTGAATACTACTGCTCTGTTTTAGGCAGTAAGTTACCTTTGAAACAAGAACTGGAAACCTTTTAGAAAGATAATACCTTTTTCAAGACTAATGTCTAACTGTAGCAATTTCTAAGTGCATATAGCATCAGATGAGCAAGACAGTTCCCTTCAACTCAGTGTAATAAAGTGTTATTAATTTATCCAAGACAGAATATATAGTAGTCAATCTATGCTACGTTAAGACTTACCTGGGCTAAACCACTAGTGAACTCAGTAAAACTGCTTTAAAGAGAAAAGAAGGTTAAGGTAACAGAAGTCACAGCAGCTCAGGATGGGAACAAATCCAGAGGGAATGTAAGAACAAAGTAATCCCTCCTATTCACCAGAGACTTACAAGCTAGTGGCTGTATCCACAAAATTACTTATCAGCCACCAGAAACTATGTTACATTGATCCATTCAACAGCTTTCTGAATAAATTTCTACTTTTGGTCTTTGCTACATCCTGCAGCAGTGAATTCCACAATTAAATTT
>NW_009744687.1:0-632 GCF_000703405.1 Apaloderma vittatum | reverse complement strand
CTCTATATAATTTTTCTAGCTCTATATTTTTCTATATATATATATTTTCCTCTATATATTTTTTCTAGATATATTTTTGCCTCTATATTTTTTTCTATATATATTTTTTTCTTCAGAGGGATGTCTGCTTCTTCAAAGGGATGTAGAGTTAACACACTTTGTGAGAATTTTACATGAAAACGTTTTATTGCAAGAACCTTCTTCTGAAATGCTGCCTAGGTTCAGGTTAATGAAGATGGTTCCCAGAGTTTCTGAGCTACAGGTAAGCAGATAGTGATTTGTTCAGGAAACTCTACTTCCCAAATCTATTTTTAGACTTCAGCCTAGGACACACGAAGCTTTATCAACTTGACATGCAGACAAAATTCCTCCAAATGCAATGCAGTTCACACGGAAATACTTCATGCACTATTGCTAATAATTACCCAGTTCCTGTCTGGGTAATACCAGACAAGTAGGCACATGGCATTTTTATTCTGTGAAAAGACAGAACCTGGAGATAGTCTCTGCTCTGAAGAGCTTGGGAGGTAGTTAGGCAAGCCAGAAAAGGATGTAACAAAGAGGATCAGGACCTGACTCAGCATTCTTTAAAGAAAAATAAAGACAAGTCCTTCTACCGGAAGGCAGAAAAG
>NW_009744686.1:0-631 GCF_000703405.1 Apaloderma vittatum | reverse complement strand
CTTCAGGCCATGAGGAATTCTGCACCTGAAGTCACCTGGCCATTGTTTCCAGGTCAGGGCTTTGATTTGAACAGCAGAGACTCATACACTTCGCACGTACGTTTAGAAATTTCGGCAACGGCCAAACAACCTCCCCTTGGCTTACCCTCTGCCCAGCCCACATGGTGTCCAACTCTCCTGGCCCCGAGAAGAGAAGCATTTCCCTCCGACCCTGATCCCACAAAAGCACCTGGGAGCTCTGGTTCTCTGCCTTTACCACATCCCGCAGAGGCTGTTGGCCTCGAGGATGCGGGTGAGGAGAAAAACAAATCCATTTTGGCTTGGATGCCCCTCGAGCAAGGAGTCACAAGGCTCTTTGAACATCTGCCCAATCCTTTGATACACTTGTTTTTTGGTAAACAAGAAACCTGTGCAAGCTGAACTCACATGCCCTGTGGGAACAAGAAAAACATAGGTTCCGTGCTCTAGGAACACCACCGTTGTCATCCAGGAGTGAAACAGCTGGACCTTCCTGATGACAGTGACCAGCTCAGCTCTTTGGCGTTGTCTTTGATGTACTGCTGATGCCTGTATGAGTTGGGCAGCGAGTGAGCCACAAGGACTGCTGAGCAGATTGATCATCACAGGCCTC
>NW_009744685.1:0-631 GCF_000703405.1 Apaloderma vittatum | reverse complement strand
TATTTCTGGGTAGGTCTCCATTTCCATATATCTAAACCCACGTATACCTAATGCTGCACCTACGTTTCACGGTAACCATTGGCAAGTTTCACACAGGAGGCTGCCAGAGAAAAGCCAGAGCTCTTCGCTCCCTCTCTCAAACAGAAATCCTATGAACGCATTTGAACCGCTGCCTCCGTTTCGGAGGCAACTCTTGGGTCAAACACTAGAGTAGTTTAAAAGCCTTTAACCCACTGTATCAAGCACAACACTTCCTGTGAACCTGATGTCGGGTCTTCTCCTCACCAGAGGTAATGAATTCAACCGATACCTGAGGAGCTTGTTTCCTTACCTTAGATGTACAAATAGAGTAAAACACTTCAGCACCTGCCAAAAAAATTGAGCTGACTAAGACACAGCAAGACAGGTCTCCCTCGGTACCAACCGTGGAGGCCACCGTTTCTTTTTCAGTCACTATTCGATAAATCTGAAAATCTGCCTCTCACTTAGCTTGATCTTTGCATTATTTCCCAGGGGTCCTTTCCACCCTTCTAGCCCCTTCACATCGTATTGAATTTGCAAGATACGAATCAGCCACACGCGTGGCCTCTCCAATAGGACAGTATTTTTCCCTTGGCCTCTAAAACCAGCC
>NW_009744684.1:0-630 GCF_000703405.1 Apaloderma vittatum | reverse complement strand
GGATTTTTATTCTTCTGCCTTAGTGTCATTAAACTGCTGGACCTTTAAAGTCTTCCAAAGAGTTACTTGATGTGAATTTATCTTAAATATTTGGTAACTCACTCGTAACTGGGAATTCTGGCAATTTCCTGATAGAAATGAAATGATGACTTTCTTAATTATTACAAGATCAATTACTGCACAAAAGATTTGTTAGTCTTTCTTACCAGCGTAAATGTTTCTTCAGTCATTTTAGATATTCACTCTCTGTTCTTTTCCTTAGTTATAATTTTTTAAAAAAATAAAGTAAAAAAAATGCCAAACAAGAGCAAGCCCAAACCCAAAACCCCCCCAACCAGAGTTTCCACTATTAAACTTCATTATAAAGTTTTAATATGAAGCATGAGAGGTATCTGGTTGCCCAGTTGGACTATAATGTTCCTGTTTTCAAGTAGGAGATTAATTATCTTTTTCGTTTTAGGGTGTTGTTGGGGGTGTGACGGGCATAATCACTAAACCTGTAGAAGGTAAGCACTAAGGTTACACTGCGCTGCTTAAATGTTTTCTCAATACTTTACAATTTATTTTGTAATTTTAAGAACTAAGTGTGATAATGCTAAGGTGTAGTAAGATTCTTACTTCTAATTCATA
>NW_009744683.1:0-629 GCF_000703405.1 Apaloderma vittatum | reverse complement strand
TAGGTGAGTCCCCACCTGGAGCACTGTCAGCAGCTCTAGGGCCCATAGTCGGATAGAAATGAATGAAGAGAAGACCACATGAAGATGTCCTTATAGCGTTTCAAGGGAACTTATAAGAAAGAAGGAGAGCTATATTTACTATGTCCTCTTGACGGGAGAAGTGGCAACAGATTTAAACTGAAAGAGGGTAGCTTTAAATTGAAAGAGGATACAATCAAGCAATGTTTTAAAATGAGCGTGGTGAGGCCGTGGAACAGGTCGTGGAAGCTGCCTCCCTGGAAATCCTCAAGGTCAATTTGGATGGAGTTTTGAGAAAACCTGATCTCTGTCTCTGCCCAAGATTTGAGTAACAGTTATACGCATTACCTTTGCAGTGATAAATTTCTCATTATAACTGTTGTTCTTCCTCTAATAAGGTGGACAGTGGAAAAACGTCAGAGTTACATGGGCAAAAGAAAGAATTGCTGGGATGACAGAAATGCTTTCCGGACCCGGCAAGGAAGGAATGAAATTACTTTTGCCTTATTCTGTTCAAGATTTCTTGCTGATTGCTCGTTCACGAATAATTCCTACTTATGTTACGGGGAGCTGGTTCCACTGCGGGCGCGGGCATATTCCGGCTGTGGTGG
>NW_009744682.1:0-624 GCF_000703405.1 Apaloderma vittatum | reverse complement strand
TGCCTTTGTTGGGTGGTCAGGCCTTGCGATGGGTCGTTTCATCAGCAGTTATGCAGTGTTTTTGGTTTTATACTTACTCGATGTGCGATTCTGCCGTTTCCCACTGTATATCATGAAGATCTGAAAAGAAAATGCATTCCTTTGTGGCTAACGTTCAACTAGCGCCATATAACAAGATGCAATTACTTTGCACTAACAGCTTTATCACCTTTCCTGTGTGGCTAAAGCTCCTCAAATCCATGACTGGAGCCAACAGACAATTGTTTCAGTTGATTTGGCTTCTTTTTAGACCCAGGTTCCATATAGTGTCAGCTGAGTGGTTGGTTTATCTTACTCGGTCACCACAACCGTGGATTGCGGATCACTCACTGTGGGGGTGCTCGACTGGCACATCCTCACTGGTTGGGTTTTGTAAACACCCAAGTCCATGGAATTTGGAGATCTCTCAAGTCTTCTGGCCATGAAGTTCATGTAGCTTGACCCACTTGATGTTAACCAATCTCTGATGGTCATATTAAGGTGAATAAGGCCAAGTGTAACTCCTCAACAACTTAATAAATAGATTTCATGGAACAAATATTAAGGGGGGAGAAATAATTGTTGAGTGCTTTTTATTTTTTTTTT
>NW_009744681.1:0-626 GCF_000703405.1 Apaloderma vittatum | reverse complement strand
GCCAGCTGGACTGTCAATTGCTCTGCGTACTCTTGGCTCCGCTCTGCCCGCTCTTTCTGTGCGTGGATGGCTTTCTTCAGGGCCCCTTTATCGTGGTCTGCCTTCTGCTTTAGTTCTTGCAGTTGTTCCAAAACACGGGCCGCCTCTGCCTTACACTGAGCTTCGCTGCGCTCCAGATTCTGCAGTGGGCAAAGAAAACACACATGAAATAATGTCTTTATACCTGCACACCCAAAGCAGCAACCAATTTCCTGGAACCAGTGGAGAGAGCTGGGCATAAGCCCCAACCTCTACCCGAGAGCATTATCTTTATTAATTGAAATGCTCACATATAATAATGTTTTATGCAGCTATACGCGTTAACAGAATTAAAGCTCTTCTAAACCATTAACACACATATGCTCATCGCAACATCAACAGGTATGTTAGACATAAGACTTTGAACAAGATAAACCAAAGGAATTTTCTCCTCCTTATTAATACTATAGAGCGCCTGCATTTGTGTGATCAAATGCAGGAACTCATAGCACAGGTTTTTTCCTAGAAAGCAAATTAGTTTACAATCTGTCTTGATGCTTGACTCAACCAAAGTGATCTTTTACATAATTATGTAGTCATTAACTTAG
>NW_009744680.1:0-631 GCF_000703405.1 Apaloderma vittatum | reverse complement strand
CGCAGGGACGCGCAAAGCGTACTCTCACCTACAAGGCAGTTCTGTGCTTCAAAGTGTCGAGTAAATGCGTGAAGAAGGTTGCCAGGGGATGCACAGCGCCGCGGCTGCAGGAGCTTTGGCCCGTAACGCAGCGAGGTGTAGCGTGACGGGGCACTGTGCAGCCTGGGAGCGTTTGTGTCAGCAAAAAAGCAAGAAAAGTTAACTCGGTGAGGGTTTCGAGCTTAATACCTAGGACTTAAATCACACTTGTTGCCTTTAGGTAACTCAGCACCAGGTAAGGGGTAGTAAATACTAAACATCTACTGCTTTAAAATCGGTATTGCCACAGAACTGTTCCATGGCAAGGAATCAATTTCTACAGGCTTGCACAAAAAAGACCCCAAAACTTAATCACTATTAAGCCTGGTATCACTAAGTTAGGTGTTGTCCCAAAATAGAAGTGATTTTTTTTCTGTCCTCAGGAAATTAATTTCCTGTTCTGGTGTTAAATATACACATGGCTTCGAATTTCAAACTCAAATGCCCTTTCTTTCTTAACCTCAAGTAAGAATTGGCATTTCTGACAGAAGCCTGTCTTACCAGGTGATTTGGTGGCTTGGTCTGCTGTCCAGATAACATGTCAGGAACACTA
>NW_009744679.1:0-631 GCF_000703405.1 Apaloderma vittatum | reverse complement strand
CTAATCCAGCCCCCGGCTGTGGGCAGGGCTGCCCTTGACACAGAATCACAGAATGCCTTAGGGCTGAAGATCGTGCTTTGGTTATTTGAGATTACCATCCCTACTTTTCTGCCCCGGGCCAGTTTAGCTGCCCTGGGCTGTGAGCACATGGCAGAACAGAACAAGTACCTACCTCAGCCCTTTCGGTTTCTTGCCTAACACGGTAGCCGAAATCAGTAAAAAGGGCTTTTAGCTTCAGGGTGTGGTAGCGGGCACACGTACTGTTCGGCACCACCTGCAGCCCGCTGACCAGGGCAGCGTGTGCAGCAGCCTGCTTAGCTCCTGCCCTTCCTTATGGCCAGCACGCACACAACCGACACGCAGCTCGGCTCTTCCCCATTCTCTTACTCTTTGTGTTAACTGGTAGGACAAGCTTCTCACTGTTTTAAATCTCTCTGTGTATTTTCTTCTCAGCCGAGCAAGCATTGTACACTTGCTGCACAAAATCTGGCTTTGGTAGGGAAATAATCTGCAAGAGCTGCCACACTTTAATCGCTTCATGAATCAGAATCGGTATCCTTAAATTTGACTATATTGAAACCCCCCCCTTGCTTCATATTAAAACCAACATGATGCTACTTTTAGCTGACAT
>NW_009744678.1:0-628 GCF_000703405.1 Apaloderma vittatum | reverse complement strand
TTTTTTTTGTTTGTTTATTTTGGTTTCATGTAAGAGCAAATGTTCAGTATTGAAAAGACATGCTCTGTAGTGAAATTCCCTTTGTAGGTTTGATTTAGAGGCAACTGACACTGGAGGCTGTGTTGGGTGGTGGGAGACTTTGTGGAAAATTCAGAAGATGTTCTCCAGGGGCTGGCCATGGTTGTTGACATGTAATTCATGGAAGAAGTGGTCATATAGGCCTCAGAATTTCTATGTGTGGGTTTCTGTGTTCGTGTAATAATATACTGACATGACTCAGAGTATAACTAAATTCTTACATTACTGATCTCTCCCTGAAAGCTGGCTAGGATGGGCTCACTCTGGGGACACGTGACACTGGTGTCAGAATAGGCTAATCTTATCAGAAGGGGCAGGGAAATTGTCACCAACACTCATCCAATGTCAAAACCAAAAGACAGAGAGACTGAAAGAGTAATTTTATATCTTACTGTATGAAAATACTGATATTGAGCACAACACAGAAGGTTTTCTCTCCATTATGTCAATGAATTAAATATTAGCCCCAAAGTCTCATGATGGTACTTCACCCAAGAAAGTTCACTTAGATGTTGTTTTTGGGTTTGTTTTGTTTTCGATTATTTTTTTT
>NW_009744677.1:0-629 GCF_000703405.1 Apaloderma vittatum | reverse complement strand
TATTTATTTAATTTTAATCCTCAGATATATATAAAAAAAGGATGGTGTTTTTAAGCAGGCATATTTCTCCAGATATTTTGAACTGTATTTAATTGACCATCTTACTGCTCTGAAAAACTTGTAGTATAGCTCAGAAGCATTGTGTGAGGTTATCAACATTAAGGACAGCTTGTTTTTGGTATCATTCTTTCACAGCAACTTCCCTCTTCCTGATATGACTGCGTGCATCCTGTTTTAAAAACTGTGAGCTGACAGGAATGACGACTAAAAAGTTGGTGTGTATAGCAGTTTAAAAATGTTGCTTTTTCCAGTGTGAGCTTTCAAAGCACTGAGTCTTCTGAGAATGTTTGAGAAAATGGGATGTTTCATCATCACTGTGCTCGTACTATGTTGTCATGCAGTGAGGGTAATAAACTAAATTTTTCAGTGACTCTATATTTTTAATTTTTCTTTGAAGCTGATAAAATTATTGTGTAATGATACAAGGTTTTAACTGCAATTCGGGTATCTTAAATTTATGCTCAGAAGCCTGCTGGTTTTGGGTTATAAAAGTGAGATAGACTGTTACGCTTGATGTGTGCAGAAGGGGAAAGTGCTTTTGGCTAGACTTTTCGAGCCTATAGGCTGGC
>NW_009744676.1:0-587 GCF_000703405.1 Apaloderma vittatum | reverse complement strand
GTAAGGTACAGGAACACCAAGCACAACACTTTTTCCACAGCTCTCTCTCCATATGTCAGATTTACTAAAACTGTGGGCATATCATCTACAATTTTTATTTATTTTTGGATTTGTGTAACAGATATAGCCATGGTTTTCCACAGGAAATATAGAATCCACTCTCTGATGCTGTTAAAATCCAAACAGGTTTCAGCAATAAATGTTGCGATATTTCTCTGTCACTGGAAATACTTGCATATTACAGTTATATCATAAGAGTGTTTCCTCATTTTTTTCTGGCTTTTATTTTTTTTGGACAAAATATCGAAAAACTTTTATTTCAGATATATACTCCTATAGAAAGAATTGCATTTCTCTCCTACCAGCACTGTCAGTGCTCCAACAGTTGAGAATTCTTGCTCTGCAAACTTCAGGTATGCTGCTTATGCCAGAACGTTCGGAAATACAAATAAATATTTGGATGCTTGCTATATTATTTGAAGCAATTTTTACTCATTTTCCAGTACTGTTCCAGACTAAACAATACAGCTATTTCTATAATTAGGAGAATCACACATGCAAGTGCAGAACAAATTTAGACAGGCTGG
>NW_009744675.1:0-604 GCF_000703405.1 Apaloderma vittatum | reverse complement strand
GAATCAAGGGGCCACATCCATCCCCCCAAGCTGCTCTACGAGCACAGCTTCCTCAGTTTTAATGTCTTGGGTTTTGCATCTGTAAGGAAGATGCCCCATATACTGGTTGGAGGTTGAGCTGATATTGATACTCTCCCACAGCAAGTTTGCAGCTTTTTCTTTTTTGAAGGGGAAGGGGCAGAAACAGGAGAAGTGCGTCTGGGGGATGTTGTGAAAGAAGCAGCCAGGGCAGGAGTCATTAGCCTCAGATTTATACCTCCTGGGGAAGGTGTATTTTTCTGCAGGATTATGGTCTCCCCCTGGTCTCCAGAGAAAGAGATGTTCTGAGGGGGATTAGTTTAAGCCATATTAGACATTTCCTTTAGGATGGACTAAATAAGATCCTCAGAGGGAAATGAGGAACTTGGAATGACCAGCTCGGAATGGAGATGTAAAAAAACAGGTGAAATGAACTCTGCTCCTTCTACTTGATCCACTACCTGACATAAGGTTGTTTTATTTTTCCTTTGTCTGTCCAGTTCATCTTTCTTTCTTCCTTCCCCTTTCCTGTTCTTTTGAGGAGGACCGCTCTAAAATGAAAAGTCTAAATCCCTTTTTTTTTTTT
>NW_009744674.1:0-628 GCF_000703405.1 Apaloderma vittatum | reverse complement strand
GCTTTAATCCCCTATCTATTCCGTTCTGGGTAATATGGCGTTTGAACAAGCACTGCCAAAACACAGATTTATGGCAAAGCTGACAGTTTGCATGGCCAACACGTGTTCTAAAAACTCTAGATTCCAAGGAATAAATAAAAGCTTCTTCTAGGATATAGATGGCTCTTCAGTTACAGAAGCTTCATGCAAATACCAATCTATTTTCAGGATTTTTGCCTTCCTCTCCCATCCCAGATGAAAGGCATGTTTATACTGACCTTCCTCTACAATAAAATCAACTGCTTTCACTGTGTGTTCCTGCCACATGGTCTTCAGTTCTTTACTAATAATCTGTATTATCGGCTATTACCTATAAGACCAGCTTAAAACTTCTTTGCTGAAAGTGACTAACATCAAGGGAAAAAGAACCATATAAACTGCTGACCAAAGGGAAAAGGACGATAAAAAGTCCATCTGAGAAGGGCTACAGCCATCACTACCGCCCTGGAAACACCAGGGAGTCGTGTGTTCTTCAAAGCTCCTCTGAGAACGGTGTATTAAAAAGAACCAAACTCAAACAACAGCAATTTTGCTGACAGCTTGGTGCTGTCAAAACTAGTTGTTGTGTTGGAAATGCTGAGACACACCT
>NW_009744673.1:0-589 GCF_000703405.1 Apaloderma vittatum | reverse complement strand
CTCTTGGTAAGCTAATTTGTTATTTAGAGCATGTGCTGATAGACTCACTGGCCTTCAGAACACATAAGGGCACAGTTTCATGGTTTCTCTACAGGCAGTAGTTGTTTGAGTCTATCTCCTATTTTCACACACCAACTTTAATTCTTGAGGGATGGGGAAACAGAAGAACTGACAAAGGGTCAAGGAGACACATGGATGGCAAGTTGGTGTTGGTTTTGTTTCCTTTCAGAAACTGAAATAGCAAATCTTGAGCAGCACAGGGATGTGACTGTAACATTCACTTCGCATGGGATAATGCTGTAGGAGGGAAAGGAAAGAATCATCTGCTGGTATAACAGGCATCTGCAGAACTAGGACTGTACCAGTGCTTTTTAATATATGTATCAAAACTGATACTGTACACAGGCTATCTGCCTTAGCTTTGTGACTGAAAGGTTAAAATACTGTTGTGAAGATACAACAATAGTTTGTATAAAAGACAGACTGATAGAAGTCTATCATAAAAGGTAGACTGTCATAAAAGATAGACTGATAGAAGTGTGTATTACAGGTGAGTAAATACACCAGGAGTGCCTTAACTTGTCCCTCA
>NW_009744672.1:0-629 GCF_000703405.1 Apaloderma vittatum | reverse complement strand
CCCGTTCGATCTGCCAGCCGTGTTTGTAGTCTGAGCGGTCGTGGAGGAACTTGCAGCTGTCTGAGCAGCACAGAGAGAGAGGAATTAACAGCCAGGCCATGTGCGGTCAGGGGCGGCCTGAGCTGTGCCCAGCAGCAGGTGAAAGCTGATGCCTTCCCCACCCGCCCATGCTCCAGAGCAGCACCAAGCTCTTGGAGCTTGCACAGGATCCCTCTCGGGGCTGACAGGCCATGAGCATCATGCTCTGCGACACACAGTGACCGTTCCAGCATTCACACATATGGGAAGTGGGATAAGGAGTAGGAAATTCCATCCCTCACATGGCCTCAGTGGCCAAAATCCCTGCGGGACCGTGGGTCACGGAACATCGCAGGGATCCCTCCCAGGACTCTCAGAACCACTAAGGCCAGCAGATTTCAGAAGGGCCGATATAAACGACAAGAACGATGCAGAAAACAACTGCAACAGCATCACACCCCAGCTCTGCAAACAGGTCCCTGTAAATCAGTAACTGCATGAACGCGGGATCACAATCTGGACTGGATCCCCTGGCAGATCTGGCGCAACAAGTGTTCAGCTGCAGGCAAGATCCACTCACCTCCAAATCCACAGAAGCCAGTTTCTTTGTA
>NW_009744671.1:0-628 GCF_000703405.1 Apaloderma vittatum | reverse complement strand
CTTTTCCAGCCGCGACAATTATGTGATTCTGTGATTCTCTGAACTTCAGTGTGAACTCAACTTGAAGGGTCTGTGACTTGTGCCGGAGCAGAATACCCCACAGACCTGTCCACTTGGGAGCAGAACACCCCAAGGTGTCTGTGGCTGTGGAGAAGCACATGGCCATGTTTATGCCTGGGCTGCAGCAGGTATACCTCTGAAGGGATTGTGGCCCAGGGCTAATTCCATTCTGGAGAAGGTGCACCTCGAAGCATCTGTGATTGTAGATAAGTCCATGCGGCAGCAAGTACACCTTGAAATATCAGTGGCTGTGCACAAGGTCATGGTGGAGCACCTCAAAGGATGTGGCCATGGACAAGCCCGTAACCCAGCAGATACGCCCCTGGAGGGACTGCAGCCATTTGTAAGGCTGTGTTGGAGCAGATTTACTTCTGAAGGGACTATGGCTGTGGATGAGGCCACACTGGATCAAGAGTGTCTCTGAAGGCATTGTGACCCACAGAGAAGGTCATGCTGGAACAGGTGTACCTGAATGTGACTGTGGCTGTGGCTAGGTCTATGTCATAGCAGGTATCCCCTTGGAGATATCGTGGCTCGTAGATAAGGCTCCACCTGGAGCAGGTACACC
>NW_009744670.1:0-625 GCF_000703405.1 Apaloderma vittatum | reverse complement strand
GTTTTGCTGGGGAAAAAAATTATACCTGATTGTAGTGTGTGCTTGTGTATTGTTCCGAGAAGAATAACACTTGAGCCTTTTCTTTGTATTGGGAAACAGAAATTCTCATGAACAGCTCCTTGTAGGTTGGAGCTACTCAACTGAGAAAGGTGGAGAGGTCATCTTCGGTGCAAATGGTGCTGGTTGCAGGCAAAATTTCATAGCTTTGAGTTCAGTCTGAAGATGGGTCTAATTGTATAATCAAATAAGTTAAAGTAAAGGCATATTTCTTGTCTTTACAACTTTCTTCGTGCTTGTTTACCTGTTTCATTAGGGCACGGTCAGACAGCTGCAGCAGGAGCTTGCTGATGCTCTTAAAAAGCAGTCTATGGCAGAAGCTTCGCTTGAAGTTTCTACTCGCTACCACAGTGACCTGGAGGAAGACAAGTTGCGCTTGCAAAAGGAGTTGGAAAAGGTTAAAACTAAGGTACATAATGTCTGTTATTATATGAATAAATCTGAGAGTGACTGTTGGAGTTAGGAGCAAATGTCCTAAAACCATAGAAGAAACTTGAACAGGAGAGATGAATTGCACTGTTGGTGCAAAACTTGGTGTCCGTGTCCTCCAACATGAAGATTCTATGTC
>NW_009744669.1:0-623 GCF_000703405.1 Apaloderma vittatum | reverse complement strand
TAATTTTTCAAATTAATAGCGGTAATCTTACGCACGCCCCAGCCTGATAATGCAGTAAACGTAACTGCTGGTTGCAAGTTTTTCTTCGTTCTACGGAGATGCGATGATAACCCACCTCCTCCAAATGTCCCCGGTGCTTACACATTTGGGGAAGAGCGATCTGTTTGTCTGTCAGCAGGTGACTCTTCCTACGTTTGTCAGGTAAAAAGGTGGCTTTTCCTCAGTTGCACCTCCGAGGAGCTCCGGTGATGTCGCGTGAGCAGAAAGATGGACTTTGTGCTGCCGCAAGCGGACAAGAGAATCGTCTCCAGGCTGTTTCGTGGCTTCTTGTTTGTCGAAGGAAACAATGGGGAGAGGTTTCATCCAGAAATGGATCTTTTAAGGACTGTGCTTCCCTTGGCAGTTACGGGCAATCTTGGTTTGTACGTGCTGATCTCTCACCACAGAATTAAGGCAGAGAAGGGAATGGGATGGGTGTAGACCGTAGAATTGTTTAGGTTGGAAAAGACCTTTCAAGATGATCGAGTCCAGCAGTACCAGGCCCACCACTGACCCTGTCCCTGAGCACCACGTCTGCCTGGCTTTGGAATCCCCCCAGGGCTGGGGACCCGACCCCTGCCCTG
>NW_009744668.1:0-626 GCF_000703405.1 Apaloderma vittatum | reverse complement strand
TTTAGAATTCACGCCCACTTCCAGATGGGTTAGGGGAAAAAAAAAAATAAGATTTGACCTGGTTTTAAATGGTTCTGGGAGAAAAAAGGAAATCGTGGGGGTGGAAAAAGAGTTAAAAAAGAAAAGGAAAAGGAGTAGAAAATGTTTCTGGCAGCGGTGGGATTCAAACCCGTGCCCGTAAAGAGACTGGAGCCTTAATCCAGCGCTTTAGGCCACTCGGCCATACTACCTTGATGAGAGCATAAGTGGCACTTTCCTCATCCTCATCCCAATCAGTCAGCGCGACGTCATCCTCTTGGGAGAACTGGGGAATCTTGGAACAGGTTGGGTTTGGTTGAGTTGCGTTGGGTTGGGTTGAGTTGGGTTGAGTAGGGTTGAGTAGGGTTGAGTTGGGTTGAGTTAAGTTGAGTTGAGTTGAGTTGAGTTGGGTTGAGTTGGGGTGGGTTGGGTTGAGTTGAGTTGGAAGGGTCTTCAAAGACCATCTGGCCCCACCTCCCCGTCATGGCCAAGAGCACCTTCCACTGCACCGGATCCACCAATACCGTGCAAACCATGTTTGGGGGCAAAAATGGGGAAGAAGAGCTCGAGGTGAGGAAGAGTTGACTCATCTGGCTCGTTGGTCTCGG
>NW_009744667.1:0-626 GCF_000703405.1 Apaloderma vittatum | reverse complement strand
AAAAAAAAATGGTTTCACTGAGTTAATTTTTTGCTTACTTCTGAAAAGTGAGTAAATACCGAAGCGAGATAAATACTACTTGAGTAATCAGGCAGGCAGACAAACAATGAAATCAAATAATTTTCGAAGTATGCTGCACAGAATGAGTAGATATATAGTATAGCATAAAATATGATTGTTTAAAACAGGAAGCCAATTGTACTTCTGTTCTGAAATACAAATCTTGCAATCCTATTCATAGAGTTGGTACCTACTATTCTGTGCTGTTTGCAAAATTCTTGATGAAAAGAAATAAATTCTTCATTCATTGTAGAGAAGCTGTTTCTACCCAGATACATAGCCAAAGTTCCCACTATTAAACCTTTCTTCTCTTACTTTGTGCTCCCATTGCATAATTTTATATCCCTTGGTAGCCCTTTTCCTTCACCTTTTCTCCATAATTAGGAAGCAGACACTGCTAGAATCTTTCTTCGTACAGCAGGACCTACGTTGTCAGGGCTTGAGACTTTTGCAGAGGATGAGCTCTCTGCTGTGCCCCTGCAAGGACTGCACTGCCAATTATTTTTACAGAAGAGCCAATTTATAGTAAACATCTCTTTTTTAATGGTGACAGACTTAGCTAGGAG
>NW_009744666.1:0-627 GCF_000703405.1 Apaloderma vittatum | reverse complement strand
AGTAAAGATGTGGACGGACGTGTATCATCTCAACTGGGTGGCTGACATGGATGTTCCCGGGTCAGCTCTCTGCTAAGCCAGGAAACCAGGAGCTACTGTGCTGTTAACCATCGACAGGAACTCCGGGTGAAATGCAGTAACATCCTGAAAATTCTTAGGAGGTGATCAGATTTTTGTTAGTATGCTCAAGGAAAACAATCAGTTAATCTAATTTAAAATAAAAACAACATCCTATCAGTAGACAAGATGCTGCTGGTGTTGTATGCTTTGTTTGTGGTCTCTGGAAAGACTTCTGTCGTATGCACCCAAACAGTGTTGATTATGCTGTGGATCTGCCAGTGAGGAAAACCAGTATATTCTATTTGCTTACACAGATTTAAAATGCTGTTAATAAAGAGAGTTGTTCAACAGACTGAGCAGGGCAAGACTGAAGGCTACTGCAACGTCATTCTCGTAGGCAAGGGTTCTGTCTCAGGTGCTGTAATTACTGATTCTGGGCAGCGTTGCTTAAAGAAATTAACACCTCTACCTTCATCTTATACCCACTTTCAGTTAATGCACTCTTCACCCCTTGATTTATTAGCATCTCTGCTTCCTGGTTGCCTTGTATCTTCCTCTTACTTCTTT
>NW_009744665.1:0-627 GCF_000703405.1 Apaloderma vittatum | reverse complement strand
GGACTTCTGGCGGAGGGGAGAGGAAATATAAGTTGTGCGTATAATTAACTAGGCTCACGTTTGCTGAAGGGTGAGGAAGTTTGGAGCTTTATGAAGTTCATTTTTACTCTTATCTAAACAGGCAAAGTACTTCATGCTTCCCATAGCTCTGTGAGCTTAAATAACCAGTTCTGTAATTCTTTTCCTAAAAGAGATATAACCTCAGAATACTTTTTTTAGATGAAATAAAATATTTTCTAAACAACTTCAGTCTTTCTTTTTCCCAAACAATCAGGGACCTGTGGCTCTCAGTGGCTGTGCTTCTTTCATGGCCGTGTGGGAACATGGTGACAAAGGCAATGACAAAGTATTTTCTGTGGTCTAACGTGACAGAAGGCTGTCGCCATTACCCAGTTCAGACTGCTGCTGGCAGCACAGTTTCCTCTGCTACCCCTATGAATACATCTTGTCCATTTGAAATTACTGAGTGCCGGTTTTGTGTTTAGATTGTTTAAAAAACCAGTTTCCTAGAATTCAAGTTACATGACCTGGAGCAGAACTGGATGTCCAGAACTCTGCAAGCCGGTGCTGGAGGTGGTTGAAGGGGTCACTTCAGGGCAGCCTTGTCTGCAGGTCACACAGCTTCTG
>NW_009744664.1:0-627 GCF_000703405.1 Apaloderma vittatum | reverse complement strand
TCCCTCAAGTGAGTCCACGGCACCACACATCCAGGCTCACAAAAGTATCTGAGCAACAAGCTCTTTTGAATTTCAGTGAGGATAAGCTTTAAAGTCTACCTGAGAATGTGGCTTTTACAACCTCAGAATTTCCATTTGCAAAGATCTTTTTCTGAAAATGAGTGACTTGCTGTAAAAGTTAGCAGACTCAGCATCGTGCCCAGATGAGATAAAACAGAAATAAAATCTCATTATGCTCTTTGTGACATGTGCATCTTATTTCTCGGAAGTTCTCAGCCTTTCAAAGAGTGATACTTTGTCAACACCTGTGCTTGCACTAAGTTGTCAGCAATTCCCCACCAAGAAAAAGCACTTAGTGGTTAGGTGTCACATTGGTCAGAACAATGTGCTTTTGAATCCAAACTAAAAGGATTATTTGAAGATTTCTGTACCTAGGATGAGATTTACCTCAGCTGATTTTGGTTTTCTAGAAGTTCCTAGATTTTTCTATTCAAAGCCAAGGACCTAGATTCCTCTCTGTGGTCAGTGGCAAAAGGTATCTCCAGATCAAGGTTAAGACCACCTCCCTTAGCAGTGGCTGAAAATTAGCTAAATGAATGTGTGTCATGGGTTAGGGCTGGGCCGGCC
>NW_009744663.1:0-623 GCF_000703405.1 Apaloderma vittatum | reverse complement strand
AAATTAAAATAAGTGGTTAGCTGGAAGCCTCAAACCCATCTTTTGTTCAAGTGAAAGACTGAAAACAGTGAACTATGCCGATATAAATTAATCGAACCCGTAAACCCAGTATCAAGTCAACTCCATCTGCACCAACATTGTATCCTCATGCCAGTGCTCAGCCAGAAGGTTCCAGGGGAAAGGTTTTTCTAAATTCTTAATACAGGCTGACCTCAGCAAGTACTTTCCACTGATACTGCACTATTTTTGAGCTGACAACTGACAATTTTTTAAATGTGGCCCTTCCAACCATTAGAATTCATCCACACTACTTTTTCATCAGATCTAGATTGCTGCTAGGTAGCCATTCAGTTAGCAAAGTTGCATCAAATTGGTTTGGGTCTCGTCTGAAAATTGAAGATATCTTTAAATTTCTGATCGAGCAGAAGTAAAATAAAACAATGCACTAATTATTCACTAGAATAGCAGATGCTGAGATCCTGCAATACATAAGGAAACATCCAGAAGTAGAGATGTCAAAAAAACCACAGTGTAGGGTGCTGCAAAATCATCTGCATAGTACAGGGCCTGAGAGGAAAAATTGGGCTAGAACGGAGCTCCTCGATACTACTGGTGTCCAGAAA
>NW_009744662.1:0-625 GCF_000703405.1 Apaloderma vittatum | reverse complement strand
GGTTGGGGTTTTTTCCATTATTTTAAGGAATGTCAGAAACATACTACTAAAAGATTTGAACAGTGCATCTGTTAGTCTGCAAGTCAACTATCATAAATGTCTGGTTACAAATTGAAAGCACATACAGTAAAGCTAATAGAGTCCTCTGGGAAGTTTTGATGTTTAAGACCATGTTTATCAGGAGAAAAACATCTTGAAGCAAACTCTTGAGAATTTACAGGCAAGTTATTGCAGTTTGGTTCTCTGAAGGAAACAAATGTCTACTTAAACCGTAAAGGGTATTATGAAGCTTTTCAAAATACGAGAGCACAGCAACAGCATCTGGAAGCTGAAGACCCACTTGCACAGATTAGAAGCTACCACTGCTTAGTTAAGTGACAAAACAAGCACTCGTGTAAGTCTGTCAGCACACCGACGGCAAGAGCCCTGTTCTGTATTTAATACTAACAGGAGATGGGCAGTCCCTGCAGAAGTCGCCATGCGTAAGAGCCAGACCTGTTCAGTACTCTGGGATCTTCAGGAGGGGAATTTGTCTGAGAGCTGTAAACTAGCAGCGTATTAGAAAGCGTTAGAAGGCGGTACGGCTACCTCAGCTATCTAACATTGGACAAGTAAGTATAACTTC
>NW_009744661.1:0-622 GCF_000703405.1 Apaloderma vittatum | reverse complement strand
TTCTTGTTATGATGGCGTTTGAAAGGATAAAGACCTTTGTCTTCACAGTAACCAGAAAACTGAGGTAGTATTTTAAACGCTTTGGTATGGTTCAGAGATCTCTTGCCCAAATGTTGATAAGTCTCTGTAGCTGATCACTATGCTGATCTGTGGGGTTTTTTTATTACCTTCCTGTTGGATTTGTTCATCTCTAGATACATTAAGAATTGAAAGATGGTTATGGTTTTTCATTGTGCCAAATTTACCTTTAAACGCTATGTATGCTTTCTGTGATTTGGGATGGGGTGACAGAACACAACAAAAGTGCTGTATGTGTGTGGATTAGCATACAATGCTCTTATTTTAAGAGGAAGTTATTAATGTGTAACTGAAGGAAGAAGCCAAGCACACTATAGTTATATACTTTATTTTTAGTCCAAAGTCCTGATCTTTGAAATGTTGTTGGCTTGGCTACAGTTGTTTTTCTCCCTTTCAACACTGAAATAGCAACTGCTTGGATTCTGTTAACCAGAAGCTGCATGGGTAGATTACTCACTCCCCTCTAGAACTGTACAGCCTACTTTGTGTCTGTGCAGTGATTTAAAGAAAAAGTAGGGCTGGGACAAAGGCTGAACTTGATGAT